>NC_079195.1:15641413-15861413 GCF_029499605.1 Hyla sarda
ACCTCCTCCTCCACACCATCACACCTCCTCCTCCACACCATCACACCTCCTCCCCCACACCATCACACCTCCTCCCCCACACCATCACACCTCCTCCTCCACACCATCACACCTCCTCCCCCACACCATCACACCTCCTCCCCCACACCAGCACACCTGGGAAGTGAAAACCATTTCAGGTGACTACCTCTTGAATCTCAACAAGAGAATGCCAAGAGTGTGCAAAGCAGTAATCAAAGCAAAAGGAAGAACCTAGAATATGACAGATTCTCACACTTTTTGTTATGTATATAATTCCACATGTGATAATTCATAGTTTTGATGCCTTCAGTGCGAATCTACAATATTCATAGTCATGGAAATAAAGAAAACTCTGAATGAGAAGGTGTCCAAACTTTTGGTCTGTACTGTGTATATATATATATATATATATATATATATATATAACTCAACATGTGTGTGTTTGTGTATGTATGTATATATGTGTGTGTATATGTATGTATGTATGTATGTTCCACAAAATTTTCCAAACGGCTAAAGATATTAACATGAAACTTGGCCACATGTTACTTATATGTCACCAACAAACATAGGATAGGTGTTACGCCTAGCGCTCCGGGTCCCCGCTCCTCCCCGGAGGGCTCACGGCGTCTCTCTCCCCGCAGCGCCCCGGTCAGTCCCGCTGACCGGGAGCGCTGCACTGTCATGGCCGTCGGGGATGCGATTCGCACAGCGGGACGCGCCCGCTCGCGAATCGCATCCCAGGTCACTTACCCGTCCCGGTCCCCTGCTGTCATGTGCTGGCGCGCGCGGCTCCGCTCTCTAGGGCGCGCGCGCGCCAGCTCTCTGAGACTTAAAGGGCCAGTGCACCAATGATTGGTGCCTGGCCCAATTAGCTTAATTGGCTTCCACCTGCTCCCAGACTATATCTGCTCACTGCCCCTGCACTCCCTTGCCGGATCTTGTTGCCTTGTGCCAGTGAAAGCGTTTAGTGTGTCCAAAGCCTGTGTTACCTGAACTTCTGCTATCCATCTTGACTACGAACCTTGCCGCCTGCCCCGACCTTCTGCTACGTCTGACCTTGCCTCTGCCTAGTCCTTCTGTCCCACGCCTTCTCAGCAGTCAGCGAGGTTGAGCCGTTGCTAGTGGATACGACCTGGTTGCTACTGCCGCAGCAAGACCATCCCGCTTTGCGGCGGGCTCTGGTGAACACCAGTAGCCTCTTAGAATCGGTCCACTAGCACGGTCCACGCCAATCCCTCGCTGACACAGAGGATCCACTACCTGTAAGCCGAATCGTGACAATAGGTGATTTAACCCTTACTCACCCCCATTTGCCAGGGGCGGGGTTTATGTTTAAAGTCCCGTACAAGTCAATGGGAAATATATGTTACTGCATAACTTCCAAACGGCTGGAGATATTTCCATAATACTTGGTCACATGTTACTTATATGTCCACTTAAAATATAGGATAGTTAATTTAACCCTTAACTACCCCCATTTGTGAGGGTCAGGGTTTTTGTTTGAATTTTGGTTTTGGTTTTTGATTGATGCAAATCAATGGGAAATGTATGTTCTCACATAACTTCTGTACGGCTGGAGATATTTTAAAACCTGGTACACATATTACAGGTCGGGATATGAGGACGGGATGGGAGGTCGGGATAGGAGGTCAAGATATGAGGTCAAGATAGGAGGACGGGACATGAGGTCGGGATAGGAGGTCGGGATATGAGGACGGGATAGGAGGCCAGGATAGGATGCTGAGATAGGAGGTCGGGATAGGAGGTCGGGATAGGAGGACGGGATAGGAGGTCGAGATAGGAGGTCGAGATAGGAGGTCGATATAGGAGGTCGAGATAGGAGGTCGATATAGGAGGTCAAGATAGGAGGTCAGGATATGAGGTCAGGATATGAGGTCGGGATATGAGGACGGGATATGAGGTCGGGATAGGAAGCCGGGATAGGAGGCCAGGATAAGATGTTGAGATAGGAGGTTGAAATAGGAGGTCGGCATAGGAGGTGGGGATAGGAGGATGGGATAGGGGTTGAGATAGGAGGACGGGATAGGGGGTTGAGATAGGAGGACGGGATATCTGGTTGGGATATGACAACAATGTATGGGGATGGGATTTGAAGTCAAAAGCTTCCTCCTTTGTTGATTTTCCTCCCCAACAAGGATGAGGAAGGAAAAACCAGGCAACGCCGGGTACCTGTATATGTTCCCTGTAAACCATCCTGCCTGATATACATGGCTCCTGTGGCCTCTGTTGTCTTCTCTGGCTGCATGATATTCTTTGCCATCCTTTCCTCCCCTAGCGTACATCTCCCAGCAATCATTGCATCTCTGTTCTGCCAACCAGCTCACTCTCTGAGAGCAGTCTCCACCCTCCTGCTCTGAGCAGCAAAGAGGTCTTTAGTGTCTGATTGCCTGAGACCATACACACCTCCCAGTTCTAAGAATTAAAGAGAGAATGACTCATCAGTACAGGGCAGAAACCACATGATTTATGTCTCTCAGGAAGGTGGGGGCTGCTTTTAGAGAGAGGTTTGGACAGAGACAAAGTGGATAGCTGGATTACGTCATTTCCTCACTTTGTGCATGTAAGTGAGAACCAAAGTGGGCAAACTGCTCTATATAGCTAACTAGCTGAGTACCCGGCGTTGCCCGGTTTTTCCTTCCTCATCCTTGTTGGGGAGGAAAATAAACAAAGGAGGAAGCTTTTGACTTCAAATCCCATCCCCATATATTGTTGTCATATCCCAACCCCATATCCTGTTCTCATATCCCGTCCTCATATCCTGTCCTCATATCCCGACCTCCTATCCCGACCTCCTATCCCATCCTCCTATCTCGTCCTCCTATCTCGTCCTCCTCTTTCGACCTCCTATCCCGTCCTCCTATCTCAACCCCCTATCCCGTCCTCCTATCCCGTCCTCCTATCTCGTCCTCCTATCTCGACCTCCTATCTCGACCTCCTATCTCGACCTCCTATCCCGTCCTCCTATCTCGACCTCCTTTCCCGACCTCCTATCTCCACCTTCTATCTCGACATCCTATCTACACCTCCTCTCCTGACCTCCTATCCCGTCCTTCTATCTCAACCCCCTATCCCGTCCTCCTATCCTGACCTACTATCCTGACCTCCTATCCCGACCTCCTATCCCGACCTCCTATCCTGACCTCTTATCCCGACCTCCTATCCCGACCTCCTATCCCGACCTCCTATCCCCACCTCCTATCCCCACCTCCTATCCCCACCTCCTATCCCCACCTCCTATCCCCACCTCCTATCCCCCCCTCCTATCCCCACCTCCTATCCCGACCTCCTATCCCCACCTCTTATCTCCACCTCCTATCTCCACCTCCTATCTCCACCTCCTATCTCTGACCTCCTATCCCCACCTCCTATCCCCACCTCCTATCCCCACCTCCTATCCCCACCTCCTATCCCCACCTCCTATCCCCACCTTCTATCCCGACCTCCTATCCCGACCTCCTATCTCCACCTCCTATCTCCACCTCCTATCTCTGACCTCCTATCCCGACCTCTTATCCCGACCTCCTATCCCCACCTCCTATCCCCACCTCCTATCCCCACCTCCTATCCCCACCTGCTATCCCGACCTCCTATCCCCACTGTTACGCCGAGCGCTCCGGGTCCCCGCTCCTCCCCGGAGCGCTCGCTACACTCTCGCTATTGCAGCGCTCCGGTCAGATCCACTGACCCGGTGCGCTGCGATCCTGCCTCCAGCCGGGATGCGATTCGCGATGCGGGTGGCGCCCGCTCGCGATGCGCACCCCTGCTCCCGTACCTGACTCGCTCTCCGTCGGTCCTGTCCCGGCGCGCGCGGCCCCGCTCCCTAGGGCGCGCGCGCGCCGGGTCTCTGCGATTTAAAGGGCCACTGCGCCGCCGATTGGCGCAGTGGTTCTAATTAGTGTGTTCACCTGTGCACTCCCTATGTATACCTCACTTCCCCTGCACTCCCTCGCCGGATCTTGTTGCCATTGTGCCAGTGAAAGCGTTTCCTTGTGTGTTCCTAGCCTGTGTTCCAGACCTCCTGCCGTTGCCCCTGACTACGATCCTTGCTGCCTGCCCCGACCTTCTGCTACGTCCGACCTTGCTTCTGTCTACTCCCTTGTACCGCGCCTATCTTCAGCAGTCAGAGAGGTTGAGCCGTTGCTAGTGGATACGACCTGGTCACTACCGCCGCAGCAAGACCATCCCGCTTTGCGGCGGGCTCTGGTGAACCGGTCCACTAGCACGGTCCACGCCAATCCCTCTCTGGCACAGAGGATCCACCTTCTGCCAGCCGGCATCGTGACACCCACCTCCTATCCCCACCTTCTATCTCGACCTCCCATCCCGTCCTCATATCCCGACCTGCAATATATGTACCAGGTATTGAAATATCTCCAGCCGTACAGAAGTAATGTGGGAACATACATTTCCCATTGATTTTCATGGGACTTTAAACAAAAACCCCAACCCTCACAAATGGGGGTAGTTAAGGGTTAAATTAACTATCCTATATTTTAAGTGGACATATAAGTAACATGTGACCAAGTATTATCGAAATATCTCCAGCCGTTTGGAAGTTTTTGTGGAACATACACACACATATACATACATACATATATATATACACACATATATACATACACACATACATACACACACATATACATACATACATATATACATACACACATACTTACATACACACGTTAATTTTTATATATATAGATGAATGAAATTTGGACAATTAAATAGGTTGATGAGAGGAAAATGATGGGGTACAGGTTTAGTTCCCCTTTATGATTTTACCTATAGGTTAGAATGTAAGGAGAATATTAATTGGTTACATTTCTATTGCAGGTGAGCCCGTATGCCGCTTATCTCCATGACTCCATCTTACTGTATGCCTTAGGTTTGAGAGAGGTTCTTCAGCAGGGGCGTAACATCACAGATGGACGAGCCTTGGTGGAAAGACTAAGAGGATACAATGAGACCCAGCTGTATGGTAAGAGGACGGACGATGAAAGATTTAATAGTTAAAGGGCAGCTCCCCATCAAATATCCATGCATGTCCGCTATAATGTCTGATATCTGTGTTATCCGCTGTAGGGGTGACTGGGCTGCTGAGCATTGATGAGAACGGGGAACGATTCATGGACTATGCCATCTACGACTTGCAGCCGGTGGGTAACGCCTCTCGCTTTGTGCCTGTTCTGCAATATGACAGCTACAGAAAACAGATCAGGTATGTACAGGTCTATACACTACCTGGCCCAACATAATCTATAGGCCACATGACCACATGACCAAATATAATCTATAGACCACATGACCACATGACCAAATATAATCTATAGACCACATGACCACATGACCAAATATAATCTATACACCACATGACCACATGACCAAATATAATCTATACACCACATGACCACATAATCAGATATAATAATCTGTGTATACACCACATGACTACATGACCAGAAGAAACTTAACAATGCCCAAAGTTCCAAATACCAAGTATCCAAATACACAGTGCCCTATAGTGTTCAAACAGTGCTCTACAGTGCTCAGATAAATAGTTCTACAGTGCCCAGATAATATAGTGTTCTACTGTGCTCAGAAATAAAGTGCTCTTCAGTATCCAAATAACCAGTGTTCTACAGTGCCCAGATAAATAGTGCTCTACAATGCCCAGATATAAAGTGCTCTTCAGTATCCAAATAACCAGTGCTGTACAGTGCCCAGATATAAAGTGCTCTACAATGCCCAGAAATAAAGTGCTCTTCAGTATCCAAATAACCAGTGTTCTACAGTGCCCAGATAAATAGTGCTCTACAATGCCCAGAAATAAAGTGCTCTTCAGTATCCAAATAACCAGTGCTCTACAGTGCCCAGATAAATAGTGCTCTACAATGCCCAGATATAAGGTGCTCTTCAGTATCCAAATAACCAGTGCTCTACAGTGCCCAGATAAATAGTGCTCTACAATGCCCAGATATAAGGTGCTCTTCAATATCCATATAACAGTGCTTTACAGTTCCCAGATAAATAGTGCTCTACAATGCCCAGATATAAAGTGCTCTTCAGTATCCAAATAACCAGTGCTCTACAGCACCCAGATAAATAGTGCTCTACAATGCCCAGATATAAGGTGCTCTGCAGTATCCAAATAACCAGTGCTCTACAGTGCCCAGATAAATAGTTCTCTACAATGCCCAGATATAAGGTGCTCTGCAGTATCCAAATAACCAGTGCTCTACAGTGCCAACATAAATAGTGCTCTACAATGCCCAGATATAAAGTGCTCTTCAGTATCCAAATAACCAGTGCTCTAAAGTGCTCAGATAAATAGTGCTCTACAATGCCCAGATATAAAGTGCTCTTCAGTATCCAAATAACCAGTGCTCTACAGTGCCCAGATATAAAGTGCTCTACAATGCCCAGAAATAAAGTGCTCTTCAGTATCCAAATAACCAGTGTTCTACAGTGCCCAGATAAATAGTGCTCTACAATGCCCAGAAATAAAGTGCTCTTCAGTATCCAAATAACCAGTGCTCTACAGTGCCCAGATAAATAGTGCTCTACAATGCCCAGATATAAGGTGCTCTTCAGTATCCAAATAACCAGTGCTCTACAGTGCCCAGATAAATAGTGCTCTACAATGCCCAGATATAAGGTGCTCTTCAATATCCATATAACAGTGCTTTACAGTTCCCAGATAAATAGTGCTCTACAATGCCCAGATATAAAGTGCTCTTCAGTATCCAAATAACCAGTGCTCTACAGCACCCAGATAAATAGTGCTCTACAATGCCCAGATATAAGGTGCTCTGCAGTATCCAAATAACCAGTGCTCTACAGTGCCCAGATAAATAGTTCTCTACAATGCCCAGATATAAGGTGCTCTGCAGTATCCAAATAACCAGTGCTCTACAGTGCCAACATAAATAGTGCTCTACAATGCCCAGATATAAAGTGCTCTTCAGTATCCAAATAACCAGTGCTCTAAAGTGCTCAGATAAATAGTGCTCTACAATGCCCAGATATAAAGTGCTCTTCAGTATCCAAATAACCAGTGCTCTACAGTGCCCAGATATAAAGTGCTCTTCAGTATCCAAATAACCAGTGCTCTACAGTGCCCAGATAAATAGTGCTCTACAATGCCCAGATATAAGGTGCTCTTCAGTATCCAAATAACTAGTGCTCTACAGTGCCCAGATAAATAGTGCTCTACAATGCCCAGATATAAAGTGCTCTTCAGTATCCATATAACAGTGCCCTACAGTGCCCAGATAAATAGTGCTCTACAGTGCCCAGATATAAGGTGCTCTTCATTATCCAAATAACCAGTGCTCTACAGTGCCCAGATAAATAGTGCTCTACAATGCCCAGATATAAGGTGCTCTTCAGTATCCAAATAACCAGTGCTCTAAAGTGCTCAGATAAATTGTGCTCTGCAAAGCTCCTTCCCCCCCCCCAGGAAAAAAAGATCTGGCATATCGATTGATTTGCCGACAATGCAGTTCCCTGGAAAGAGGAGATCTGTACATTTTCTACCAAAAGGAGAGGAGGCATAAGGCCTTGACTACAGTCCTCACACCTGCAGGCAGGGGGCGCCCTAGAGGTTTAACCATCCTGTAATTTTATAATGTATTCTCCCTAATGTCATGTTGATACTTTAGCCCTACAGGTGCCTTATCCCAGATCAGCTGGCCGGGAACGACTCGCCCTTCAGACACACCGGACTGCGGGTTCAACAACGAGCTCTGCAAAATAACCCTAACTAGTAAGTATCCCCCTGCCCAACCATTCCCTATGATAGAAGACTGTCCTGGGCAGGACCGTAACTATAGGGGATGCAGAGTAGGGTTAACATTGGCCAGTATTTATTCAACTTATCCCCCAAATCCCGGAATGTTGCACCATATACCATACCAGCGTTTCCCAACCAGAGCGCCTCCAGCTGTGTATCCTGTGATGTCACGCATATATAATTAATTATGCAAATTAGCATGGCCGGTAATTTTTTTTGCAAGAAAGGTGGCAACTCTTGTTCAGAGGTAGCAGACGCATCGGGGCCTTAATGCCGACGGCCTCTACCCCATAAGAAAACAGCAGTACAGTGACCCCCCGACCTACAATGGCCCCGACATACGATTATTTCAACATACCATCACTCTCAGAGTCCATTCCATGCTGAAGGCAGCATCAACATACGATGCTTTTGTATGTCGGGGCCATCGCATAAACGGCTATCCGGCAGCTCAGACTGCTTCAGCTTCCACCGGATAGCCGTTTACGGTGCCCCGTGTGGTCCGCTGACGATCACTTACCTGTCCTTGGGGCTCCGGCGCGTCCTCTTCGGGATCCCCTTCATTGTTGGCGCTCTCCATCGTCGTCATCACGTCGCTGCGCACGCCGTCCCGTCATCCAATAGGAGCGGCGTGTGTAGCGACGTAATGGCGGCGACGGAGAGCGAGGATACCGGGGAAGCAGAGGCCTTGCCGGAGCGTCTGGGACACCCCGGGGAAGTGGCGACAGCGATGGAGGGCAACATCCAGGGCAGCGGTGACGAGCGGTGACGGGTCCGGAGCGGCGGGGACACGTGAGTATAACCTCCTATACCAGTGGTCTTCAACCTGCGGACCTTCAGATCTTGCAAAGCTACAACACCCAGCATGCTCGGAGAGCCGTTGGCTGTCCGGGCATGCTGGGTGTTGTAGTTGTGCAACATCTGGAGGTCCGCAGGTTGTAGACCACTGTCCTATACTTTACATTGCACGGATCCCTCAACATACGATGGTTTCAACTAGAGATGAGTGAAGTTACAGTAAATTCGATTCGTCACGAACTTCTCGGCTCGGCAGTTGATGACTTATCCTGCATAAATTAGTTCAGCTTTCAGGTGCTCCCGTGGGCTGGAAAAGGTGGATACAGTCCTAGGAGACTCATTCCTAGGACTGTATCCACCTTTTCCAGCCCACCGGAGCACCTGAAGGCTGAACTAATTTATGCAGGAAAAGTTATCAACTGCCGAGCCGAGAAGTTCGTGACAAATCGAATTTACTGTAAGTTCGCTCATCTCTAGTTTCAACAAACGATGGTCCATTTGGAATGGATTACCATCGTATGTTGAGGGACCACTGTATTATAAATGGCACACAGTAGACATGGGGCCCTGTTACAAATTTTGCATTGGGGCCCTGAAGCTACAGGTTATGCCTCTACTCCTGGGATAGAACCAACAGGCTATCTCAGTAACCCATTCAAGGAATGCAAAGGGAGATGTGCTGCATAGTCACAGACCCCTATACTCCTGAAAGCTGAGGGTCTCAGGGGTGGAGCCCTCAATTTTTGGGCATTATGACCTACCTGTGTAGGATCGCAAAGTCACTTCAAAAGAATTACACAAATCTTACATGTGACTCTTTCTATGCTTGCAGGCAGTCCGGTCAATGCGCTGATCATCACCCTCACCTTCACCGCTGTGGCCGGGATCATTTTTGTATTATTTCTTCTCGTTCAGAAGGGACAACTTAAGAGACAGTTTGGAAAAGATTCCTGGTGGCTAATAAAATATGAAGACATCTCCATAATAAAAGAGGGCAAGGTGAATAAGAACAATATTACCTTTAAAAGTGAGAACTGATGCTTAGCTTGAATTATACTCCAGAGCTGTACTCACTATTCTGCTGGTGAGGTCACTGTGTACATACATTAGATTACTTATCCTGTACTGATCCTGAATTATATCCTGTATTATACTCCAGAGCTGTACTCACTATTCTGTTGGTGGGGTCACTGTGTACATACATTACATTACTTATCCTGTACTGATCCTGAGTTATATCCTGTATTATACTCCAGAGCTGTACTCACTATTCTGCTGGTGAGGTCACTGTGTACATACATTACATTACTTATCCTGTACTGATCCTGAGTTATATCCTGTATTATACTCCAGAGCTGCACTCACTATTCTGCTGGTGAGGTCACTGTGTACATACATTACATTACTTATCCTGTACTGATCCTGAATTATATCCTGTATTATACTCCAGAGCTGCACTCACTATTCTGCTGGTGAGGTCACTGTGTACATACATTACATTAATTATCCTGTACTGATCCTGAGTTATATCCTGTATTATACTCCAGAGCTGTACTCATTATTCTGCTGGTGAGATCACTGTGTACATACATTACATTACTTATCCTGTACTGATCCTGAGTTATATCCTGTATTATACTCCAGGGCTGTACTCACTATTCTGCTGGTGGGGTCACTGTGTACATACATTACATTACTTATCCTGTACTGATCCTGAGTTATATCCTGTATTATACTCATGAGCTGTACTCGCTATTCTGCTGGTGAGGTCACTGTGTACATACATTACTTATACTGTACTGATCCTGAGTTATATCCTGTATTATACTCCAGAGCTGTACTCACTATTCTGCTGGTGAGGTCACTGTGTACATACATTACATTACTTATCCTGTACTGATCCTGAGTTATATCCTGTATTATACTCCAAAGCTGTACTCACTATTCTGCTGGTGGGGTCACTGTGTACATATAAATAAATAATAAATAACTGGACGTACCACCCGCCCCTTTCACGGTGTGTCTGTTATCCCGCTCTCGCCCTCCGCTCTAATCCTTTTCTTGCTTCTTGTGGTTGACTCCTTACACTGCAGCTCAGTTAATTCCCCTGTTGCCTTGACAGGTGATTGCTGCGGAGGACGGGAGCAGGAGATCAGATTTACCGGGGGAATGGTGGGTGGTAAGTGCAGTTTGTTTTATACTGCCAGCATTCTGGGCACTCCATGCCCCCTACACCATCTGTATGGATGAGGGCCATAGTTTGCATATCTTATATAAGTTGTGGATGCCGGTGCCGGGGAGGCACCACCACCCTCCACCTCCACTGCCATAGGAAGTGGTCAGGGGACTCCTGGCAGTAATACCCTCCTCCGTTTCCCTGTAATTTTGAATACATTTTCCTAAATCATAATGATTTCTGTCAGATACATTGACGATGTACCTGGATTTACTGTTTTCCACAGAACCATCCTGGGACCCCCTCGAGTACTCCATCTAAACTGCATGGCAGTCTCGGATCCAGCGCCCTCATCTCCAGCAATACAAGCTACGGCTTCACGGACAAACAAGGCAAAGAGATATTCTACTCCATCATAGGTGTCTACCAGGTACCCAGCGACTCCCCTCATCTGTATTACTCAATGTTTTATAGCAGCCCCTGGACATTGGGCGGTGATATCTTCTGCTCTGGTCACATCCAGAGCTGCACTCATAATTTTGGAGGATTTTGGAGGAGGTTGTGGGATTTCTGAAGGCTGTTCTGGATCTTACTGTAAATACTAATTTCCTTCTTTCTGTATTTTTAGGGTAATAATGTTGCTGTGAAGTATGTCACCGACCAAACAGCTGGATTTCGAGTCAGGAAGCCGTCTATCCTAAAAGAATTCCGTATAGTAAGACTTTTTTTTTGTATATGGTTTCTGCAATTCTATCGGTCAATGATCGTTTACACACTATAGTTACAAAAATAGAAGAAAGGAATGAGAGGCCACTCACCAAATCCGTGCTCCAAGATTTATTCTTACAAATTCAGCGCATTAAAACACGCCAGCAGGACAAGGTCAGACGCCAGGCGTCTGACCTTGTCCTGCTGGCGTGTTTTAATGCACTGAATTTGTAAGAATAAATCTTGGAGCACGGACTTGGTGAGTGGCCTCTCATTCCTTTCTTCTATTTTTGCAATATCGCTTACTTGCATATTCTTTGCTGAGATTGTGCACCGCCAGCACCGGCCCATCAGTCTCGCTTTCCTAGGCAATTTGACCGCTCGCATACACCATAGGAGAAGCGGGTTGTGCCGACTGCTGTCTCTCCCAAAAACATTATAGTTATAAATGAATAGGATGGAAAAAGTAAACATTTAGGGGTTTTGTATAACTTTGCAAACCTTTGGATGTACTTTGTAGGAGTCATAGAGTGTCTTTTATGGGTGCAGGACCTTAGGTTCTGGTAATAAGGAAGGAACGGAGGTAATGGTGGGACAGGGTGTGGCTAAACAAAGGGAAATACCAACACAGAAAGTCTTCAGACCCTCTCACTTTTTTCACATTTTGCTTTGTTGCTCCTTGTGCTAAAATAAAAATAAATATTTATGTTCTCCTGTGTTGTCTTGGCCGTGTACTTGGGGTCATTGTCTTCTTGGTAGGTGAATCTTCTACCCAGTCTGTAGGTCCAGAGCTCTGGATCAGGTTTTCAATAAGAATATGTTGGTGCATTGCTTCATTCAGCTTTCCCTCAATTCTGACCAGTCTTAAAGTACTTACAGCATAATGCTTCCCCCACCATGATCACTGTAGGGATGGTATTGGGCAGGTGATGGGCAGTGCCTGGTTTCCTCCAGACATGATGCTTCCCCCACCATGATCACTGTAGGGATGGTATTGGACAGGTGATGGGCAGTGCCTGGTTTCCCCCATACATGATGCTAGCCCCAACCATGATCACTGTAGGGATGGTATTGGGCAGGTGATGGACAGTACCTGGTTTCCTCCAGACATGATCCTGCCCCCACCATGATCACTGTAGGGGTGGTATTGGGCAGGTGATGGGCAGTGCCTTGTTTACCCCAGACATGATGTTGCCCCCACCATGATTACTGTAGGGATGGTATTGGGCAGGTGATGGGCAATGCCTGGTTTGCCCTAGACATGATGCTGCCCCCACCATGATCCCTGTAGGGATGGTATTGGGCAGGTGATGGGCAGTGCCTTGTTTACCCCAGACATGATGTTGCCCCCACCATGATTACTGTAGGGATGGTATTGGGCAGGTTATGGACAGTACCTGGTTTCCTCCAGACATGATGCTGCCCCCACCATGATCACTGTAGGGATGGTATTGGGCAGGTGATGGGCAGTGCCTTGTTTACCCCAGACATGATGTTGCCCCCACCATGATTACTGTAGGGATGGTATTGGGCAGGTGATGGACAGTACCTGGTTTCCTCCAGACATGATGCTGCCCCCACCATGATCACTGTAGAGATGGTATTGGGAAGGTGATGGGCAATGCCTGGTTTGCCCTAGACATGATGCTGCCCCCACCATGATCCCTGTAGGGATGGTATTGGGCAGGTGATGGCAATGTCTGGTTTCTTCCAGACATGATTCTGTCCCCACCATGCTTCACTGTAGGGATGGTATTGGGCAGGTGATGGGCAGTGCCTGGTTTCCCCTAGACATGATGCTGCCCCCACCATGATCCCTGTAGGGATGGTATTGGGCAGGTGATGGCAATGTCTGGTTTCTTCCAGACATGATTCTGTCCCCACCATGCTTCACTGTAGGGATGGTATTGGGCAGGTGATGGGCAATGCCTGGTTTCCCCTACACATGATGCTGCCCCCACCATGATCACTGTAGGGATGGTATTGGGCAGGTGATGGGCAGTACCCGGTTTCCTCCAGACATGATGCGGCCCCCACCATGATCACTGTAGGGATGGTATTGGGCAGGTGATGGGCAGTGCCTTGTTTACCCCAGACATGATGTTGCCCCCACCATGATCACTGTAGGGATGGTATTGAGCAGGTGATGGGCCGTGCCTTGTTTACCCCAGACATGATGCTGCCCCCACCATGATCACTGTAGTGATGGTATTGGGCAGGTGATGGGCAGTGCCTGGTTTCCCCCAGACATAATGCTGCCCCCACCATGATCACTGTAGGGATGGTATTGGGCAGGTGATGGGCAGTGCCTGGTTTCCTCCAGACATGATGTGGCCCCCACCATGATCACTGTAGGGATGGTATTGGGCAGGTGATGGGTAGTGCCTGGTTTCCTCCAGACATGATGCGGCCCCCACCATGATCACTGTAGGGATGGTATTGGACAGGTGATGGGCAGTGCCTGGTTTCCTCCAGACATGATGCTGCCCCCACCCTGATCACTGTAGGGATGGTATTGGGCAGGTGATGGGCAGTGCTTGGTTTCCCCCCAGACATGATGCTGCCCCCACCATGATCACTGTAGGGATGGTATTGGGCAGGTGATGGCAATGTCTGGTTTCTTCCAGACATGATTCTGTCCCCACCATGCTTCACTGTAGGGATGGTATTGGGCAGGTGATGGCAATGTCTGGTTTCTTCCAGACATGATTCTGTCCCCACCATGATCGCTGTAGGGATGGTATTGGGCAGGTGATGGGCAATGCCTGGTTTCCCCTAGACATGATGCTGCCCCCACCATGATCACTGTAGGGATGGTATTGGGCAGGTGATGGGCAGTGCCTGGTTTCCCCCAGACATGATGCTGCCCCCATCATGATCACTGTAGGGAAGGTATTGGCAGGTGATGGGCAGTGCCTAGTTTCCCCCAGACATGATGCTGCCACTACCATGATCACTGTAGGGATGGTATTGGGCAGGTGATGGGCAGTGCCTGGTTTCCCCCAGACATGATGATGCCCCCACCATGCTTCACTGTAGGGATGGTATCAGGCAGGTTATGGGCACTGACTTGTTTCCTTCAGACATGATGCTGCCCCCACCATGATCACTGAAGGGATGGTATTGGACAGGTGATGGGCAGTGCCTGGTTTCCTCCAGACATGATGCTGCCCCCACCATGATCACTGTAGGGATGGTATTGGGCAGGTGATGATCAGTGCCTGGTTTCCCCCAGACATGATGGTCACCCCACCATGATCACTGTAGGGATGGTATTGGGCAGGTGATGGGCAGTGCCTGGTTTCCCCCAGACATGATGCTGCCCCCACCATGATCACTGTAGGGATGGTATTGGGCAGGTGATGGGTAGTGCCTGGTTTCCCCAGACATGATGCTGCTCCCACCATGATCACTGTAGGGATGGTTTTGGGCAGTGCCTGGTTTCCTCCAGAAATGATGCTGCCCCCACCACGATCACTGTAGGGATGGTATTGGGCAGGTGATGGGCAGTGCCTGGTTTCCCCCAGACATGATGCTGCCCCCACCCTGATCACTGTAGGGATGGTATTGGGCAGGTGATGGGCAGTGCCTGGTTTCAACCAGACATGATGCTGCCCCCATCATGATCACTGTAGGGATGGAATTGGGCAGGTGATGAGCAGTGCCTGGTTTCCTCCAGACATGATGCTGCCCCCACCATGATCACTGTAGGGATGGTATTGGGCAGGTGATGGGCAGTGACTGGTTTTCTGCAGACATGATTTTTCCCCCCCCCCATAATGATCACTGTAGGAAGGGTATTGGGCAGGTGATGGGCAGTGCCTGATTTCCTCCAGACATGATGCTGCCCCCACCCTGATCACTGTAGGGATGGTTTTGGGCAGTGCCTGGTTTCCTCCAGACATGATGCTGCCCCCACTATGATCACTGTAGGGATGGTATTGGGCAGGTGATGGGCAGTGCCTGGTTTCCCCTAGAAATTATGCTGCCCCCACCATGATCACTGTAGGGATGGTATTGGGAAGGTAATGGGCAGTGCCTGGTTTCCTCCAGACATGATGCTTCCCCCACCATGATCACTGTAGGGATGGTATTGGGCAGGTGATGGGCAGTGCCTGGTTTTCTGCAGACATGATTTTTCCCCCCATAATGATCACTGTAGGGATGGTATTGGGCAGGTGATGGGCAGTGCCTGGATTCCCCCAGACATGATGCTGCCGCCACCGTGATCACTGTAGAGATGGTATTGGGCAGGTGATGGGCAGTGCCTGGTTTCCTCCAGACATGATGCTGCCCCCACCATGATCACTGTAGGGATGGTATTGGGCAGGTGATGGGCAGTGCCTGGTTTCTTCCAGACATGATTCTGCCCCCACCATGATCACTGTAGGGATGGTATTGGGAAGGTAATGGGCAGTGCCTGGTTTCCCCCAGACATGATTCTGCCCCCACCATAATCACTGTAGGGATGGTATTAGGCAGGTCATGGGCACTGCCTGGTTTCCTCCAGACATGATGCTGCCCCCACCATGATCACTGTAGGGATGGTATTGGGCGGGTGATGGGCAGTGCTTGGTTTCCTCCAGACATGATGATGCCCCCACCATAATCCCTGTAGGGATGGTATTGGGCGGGTGATGGGCAGTGCCTGGTTTCCTCCAGACATGATGCTGCCCCCACCATGATCACTGTAGGGATAGTATTGAGCAGGTGATGGGCAGTGCCTGGTTTCCCCCAGACATGATGCTGCCCCCACCATGATCACTGTAGGGATGCTATTGGGCAGATGATGGGCAGTGCTTGGTCTCCTCCAGACATGATGCTGCCCCCACCATGATCACTGTAGGGATGGTATTGGGCAGATGATGGGCAGTGCCTGGTTTCCTCCGGACATGATGCGTCCCCCACCATGATCACTGTAGGGATGGTATTGGGCAGGTGATGGGCAGTGCCAGGTTTCCTCCAGACATGATGCTGCCCCCACCATACTTCACTGTAGAGATGGTATTGGGCAGGTGATGGGCAGTGCCAGGTTTCCCCCAGACACGATTCTGCCCCCACCATGATCACTGTAGGGATGGTATTGGGCAGGTGATGGGCATTGCCTGGTTTCCTCCAGACATGATGCTGCCCCCACCATGATCACTGTAGGGATGGTATTAGGCAGGTGATGGGCAGTGCCTGGTTTCCTCCAGACATGATGCTGCCCCCACCATGATCACTGTAGGGATGGTATTGGGAAGGTAATGGGCAGTGCCTGGTTTCCCCCAGACATGATGCTGCCCCCACCATGATCACTGTAGGGATAGTATTGGGCAGGTCATGGGCAGTGCCTGGTTTCCCCCAGACATGATGCTACCCCCACCATGATCACTGTAGGGATGGCATTGGGCAGGTGATGGGAGGTGCCTGGTTTCCTCCAGACATGATGCTGCCCCCACCATGATCACTGAAGGGATGGTTTTGGGCGGGTGATGGGCAGTGCCTGGTTTCCCCTAGACATGATGCTGCCCCCACCATGATCACTGAAGGGATGGTATTGGGCAGGAGATGGGCAGTGCCTGGTTTCCTCCAGACATGATGCTGCCCCCACCATGATCACTGTAGGGATGGTATTGGGCAGGTGATGAGCAGTACCTGGTTTCCTCCAGACATGATGCTGCCCCCACCATGTTCACTGTAGGGATGGTATTGGGCAGGAGATGGGCAGTGCCTGGTTTCCTCCAGACATGATGCTGCCCCCACCATGATCACTGTAGGGATGGTATTGGGCAGGTGATGGGCAGTACCTGGTTTCCTCCAGACATGATGCTGCCTCCACCATGATCACTGTAGGGATGGTATTGGGCAGGTAATGGGCAGTGCCTGGTTTCCTCCAGACATGATGCTGCCCCCACCATGATCACTGTAGGGATGGTATTGGGCAGGTGATGGGCAGTGCCTGGTTTCCCCCAGACATGATGCTGCCCCCACCATGATCACTGTAGGGATGGTATTGGGCAGGTGATGGGCAGTGCCTGGTTTCCTCCAGACATGATGCTGCCCCCACCATGATCACTGTAGGGATGGTATTGGGCAGGAGATGGGCAGTGCCTGGTTTCCCCAGACATGATGCTGTCCCCACCATGATCACTGTAGGGATGGTATTGGGCAGGTGATGGGCAGTACCTGGTTTCCTCCAGACATGATGCTGCCCCCACCATGATCACTGTAGGGATGGTATTAGGCAGGTGATGGGCAGTGCCTGGTTTCCTCCAGACATGATGCTGCCCCCACCATGATCACTGTAGGGATGGTATTGGGAAGGTAATGGGAAGTGCCTGGTTTCCCCCAGACATGATGCTGCCCCCACCATGATCACTGTAGGGATAGTATTGGGCAGGTCATGGGCAGTGCCTGGTTTCCCCCAGACATGATGCTACCCCCACCATGATCACTGTAGGGATGGTATTGGGCAGGTGATGGGAGGTGCCTGGTTTCCTCCAGACATGATGCTGCCCCCACCATGATCACTGAAGGGATGGTATTGGGCGGGTGATGGGCAGTGCCTGGTTTCCCCTAGACAAGATGCTGCCCCCACCATGATCACTGAAGGGATGGTATTGGGCGGGTGATGGGCAGTGCCTGGTTTCCCCTAGACATGATGCTGCCCCCACCATGATCACTGAAGGGATGGTATTGGGCGGGTGATGGGCAGTGCCTGGTTTCCCCTAGACATGATGCTGCCCCCACCATGATCACTGAAGGGATGGTATTGGGCGGGTGATGGGCAGTACCTGGTTTCCCCCAGACATGATGCTGCCCCCACCATGATCACTGTAGGGATGGTATTGGGCAGGTGGTGGGCAGTGCCTGGTTTCCTCCAGACATGATGCTGCCCCCACCATGATCACTGTAGGCATGGTATTGGGCAGGTGGTGGGCAGTGCCTGGTTTCCTCCAGACATGATGCTGTGATCACTTTAGCTATAATGCACATAACACTATATGCCTCTATCAAGTCATTTTCCTCTTTGTATCAAGCTACTAGAGGTAAACTCCGTGCCGATGAGGCGGCACAACTTGTGGGGTCAGAGTATAAATAGGCGCAAACACAGCGATAATAAATCATACATGCCAGTAAGAGATTTTTGGTTCCTTACAAGTTAAAGGGGTACTCAGGCGCTAAAACAAGACGTCACACGGGGGCGGAGCCATGACATCACTATGCTCCGTCCCTGTGATCGCCAGTAATCAGACCCGGAGCGAGCACGCTCCAGGGGGCTGATTCTAACGAGGTGCGGCGTGGAAGATCACGGGGGTCCCCAGCGGCGAGACCCCCGCGGTCAGGCATCTTATCCCCTATCCTTTTGATAGGGGATAAGATGTCTTAGTGCCGGAGTACCCCTTTAATATTTTGCAACAATGTATCCAGTCTTGCCTCTTAAACCTGCAGCATGATAGTTTTGTGGTGTTTTTGTTGCGTTTTTTTTGTGCCATTACTTTGACTTATTATTGCGATTGTTTGTTGAAAGATTTTGGGTTGTAAAATTCCCATTTTAATTGTTTAACACTTCTTAAACCGCGTCCATCGCATTCCAGATCTCCGAGCTGAAGCACGAGAATCTGCTCACCATTTTTGGCGTCTGCATTGAACCCCCTAATGTTTGTGTTGTGACCCAGTATTGCAAGAAGGGGAGCCTGAAGGTAAGAGACCAAATACTACGGGCACAGAGGAGTACAAGGGTCATTTCAGGTAAATTGGTCCCTATTGTTACAATGATCCCTCAACTTACAATGGCCTCAATAAACAATGGTTTCAACATACGATGATCTTTTCTGGACCATTGTAACTTGAAACCAGACTTAACATACAATCCTACGGAAAGTCCAGATCTGTGAAACCTGTCATTGGCTGGAAGAACTGACCAGAATGGGCATTCACTGGTAAAATACCTGTATTACTAAAGTGTATACACTGACTGGTGTCTGGTAGTGCCCTCTACAGTACAGGGAGGTATTACATGTTCTGTACTCTTTATCTGTATTACTGAAGTGCATGCACTGACTGGTGTCTGGTAGCACCCCCTACAGTACAGGGAGGTATTACATGTTCTGTACTACTCTTTACCTGTATTACTGAAGTGTGTGCACTGACTGGTGCCTGGTAGCGCCCCCTACAGTACAGGGAGGTATTACATGTTCTGTACTACTCTTTACCTGTATTACTGAAGTGTATGCACTGACTGGTGTCTGGTAGCGCCCCCTACAGTACAGGGAGGTATTACATGTTCTGTACTACTCTTTATCTGTATTACTGAAGCGTATGCACTGATTGGTGTCTGGTAGCGTCCCCTACAGTACAGGGAGATATTACATGTTCTGTACTCTTTACCTGTATTACTGAAGTGTATGCAAAGTCGCAAATTTTCACACAAATTAGCCATTGCCCCCCAAATTTGTGAAAATGTTATGGCAAAACCAACAAAAAAGCCAATTATAAATTCCCCATCTTATTTCAATAGTTTATATCAGGGTTTAGGGGAATACTGCCCCAAATATTAGGGTTATTGCTTGGAAATAGATATGAAATAGATAGATAAAAAATCCAAGAAGCAGCAGCACACAAGTATTCGTGTCAAAAAAGTTGAGGTTTATTCCATAAATCCAGTGAATAAAATGCGAGCAACGTTTCTGTGACCTCACGTCACCGTTATCAGAAACGTTGCTCGCATTTTATTCACTGGATTTATGGAATAAACCTCAACTTTTTTGACACGAATACTTTGGTGTGCTGCTGCTTCTTGGATTTTTTATGCGAGTGGATCCTCTGACCCAGGCTCCCATACAGCTTGCACCTCTTCTCTATTCTCCTGCTTTTGGTTGTGCTACTCTCCTGGAATAGTATTAGATAGATAGATAGATATTAGATAGATACAGTGGGGATCAAAAGTTTGGGCACCCCAGGTAAAAATTTGTATTAATATGCATAAAGAAGCCAAGGAAAGATGGAAAAATCTCCCTATAGGCATCAAATTACAGATTAGACATTCTTATAATATGTCAACAAAAGTTACATTTTATTTCCTTCATTTACACTTTCAAAATAACAGAAAACAAAAAAATGGCGTCTGCAAAAGTTTGGGCACCCTGCAGAATTTATAGCATGCACCGCCCCCTTTGCAAAGCTGATACCTGCCAGTGTCATGGATTGTTCTCCATCATCATCTGGGAAGACCAGGTGATGTCAATCTCAAAGGTTTTAAATGCCCAGACGCATCTGACCTTGCCCCAACAATCAGCACCATGGGTTCTTCTCTGCAGTTGTCTAGAAATCTGAAACTGAAAATAGTTGACGCTCACAAAGCTGGAGAAGGCTATAAGAAGATAGCAAAACGTTTTCAGATGTCAATATCCTCTGTTCGGAATGTAATTAAGAAATGGCATTCATCAGGAACAGTGGAAGTTAAAGCAAGATCTGGAAGACCAAGAAAAATATCAGAAAGAATAGTGTTACGCCGAGCGCTCCGGGTCCCCGCTCCTCCCCGGAGCGCTCACAGCGTTCTCCTATTCGCAGCGCCCCGGTCAGACCTGCCGACCGGGTGCGCTGCGATAATGTTCCTAGCCGGGATGCGATTCGCGATGCGGGACGCGCCCGCTCGCGATGCGCATCCCGACTCGCTTACCAGACTCGTTCCCCGTCTGTGCTGTCCCGGCGCGCGCGGCCCCGCTCCCTAAGGCGCGCGCGCGCCGGGTCTTTGCGATTTAAAGGGCCGGTGCACCACTGATTGGCGCATGAGGTTTTAATCAGCACCTTCACCTGTGCACTTCCCTACTTATACCTCATTTCCCCTGCACTCCCTTGCCGGATCTTGTTGCCATTGTGCCAGTGAAAGCGTTTCCTTGTGTGTTCCTAGCCTGTGTTCCAGACCTCCTGCCGTTGCCCCTGACTACGATCCTTGCTGCCTGCCCTGACCTTCTGCTACGTCCGACCTTGCTCTTGTCTACTCCCTTGTACCGCGCTTATCTCAGCAGTCAGAGAGGTTGAGCCATTGCCGGTGGATACGACCTGGTTGCTACCGCCGCTGCAAGACCATCCCGCTTTGCGGTGGGCTCTGGTGAATACCAGTAGCAACTTAGAACCGGTCCACCAACACGGTCCATGCCAATCCCTCTCTGGCACAGAGGATCCACCTCCAGCCAGCCGAATCGTGACAGTAGATCCGGCCATGGATCCCGCTGAGGTCCCACTGCCAGTTGTCGCTGACCTCACCACGGTGGTCGCCCAGCAGTCGCAACAGATAGCGCAACAAGGCCACCAGCTGTCTCAACTGACCGTGATGCTACAGCAGCTACTACCACAGCTTCAGCAACCATCTCCTTCGCCAGCTCATGCACCTCCTCCGCAGCGAGTGGCCGCATCCAGCCTCCGATTATCTTTGCCGGATAAATTTGATGGGGACTCTAAATTTTGCCGTGGTTTTCTTTCACAGTGTTCCCTGCATTTGGAGATGATGTCGGACCAGTTTCCAACTGAAAGGTCAAAGGTGGCTGTCGTAGTCAGCCTTCTGTCTGGGAAAGCCCTGTCATGGGCCACACCGCTCTGGGACCACAATGATCCTGTCACTGCTTCTGTACACTCTTTCTTCACGGAGATTCGAAGTGTCTTCGAGGAACCTGCCCGAGCCTCTTCTGCCGAGACTGCCCTGCTGAACCTGGTCCAGGGTAATTCTTCTGTTGGCGAGTACGCCATCCAATTCCGTACTCTCGCCTCCGAATTGTCCTAGAATAACGAGGCCCTCTGCGCGACCTTTAAAAAAGGCCTATCCAGCAACATCAAAGATGTGCTGGCCGCACGAGAAATCCCTG
This sequence comes from Hyla sarda, assembly GCF_029499605.1. Classification (NCBI taxonomy): domain Eukaryota; kingdom Metazoa; phylum Chordata; class Amphibia; order Anura; family Hylidae; genus Hyla; species Hyla sarda. The sequence continues at coordinate 15,663,783 of NC_079195.1, forward strand.
CTAACCTGCATGAACTTATTCATCTTGCCACCCGCATTGACATGCGTTTTTCCGAAAGGCGTCAGGAGCTCCGCCAGGATATGGACTTTGTTCGCACGAGGCGGTTTCTCTCCCCGGCTCCTCTCTCCTCTGGTCCACTGCAATCCGTTCCTGTGCCTCCCGCCGTGGAGGCTATGCAAGTTGACCGGTCTCGCTTGATATCTCAAGAGGGGACACGACGCTTCATGGAGAACCTTTGCCTGTACTGTGCCCGTACCGAATATTTCTTGAAGGATTGTCCTATCCGACCTCCACATCAGGAAAGACGCACACTGACTCCGCACAAAGGTGAGACAGCTCTTGATGTGAACTCTGCTTCTCCACGTCTTACTGTGCCTGTGCTGATTTCTTCTTCTACCTTCTCCTTCTCAGCTACGGCCTTCTTGGATTCCGGATCTGCAGGAAATTTTATTTTGGCCTCTTTCATCAACAGGTTCAACATCCCGGTGACCAGTCTTGCCAGACCCCTCTACATCGCCTCTGTTGATAATGAAAGATTGGACTGTACTGTGTGTTACCGCACGGAACCCCTCTTAATGTGCATCGGACCCCATCACGAAAAAATTTCATTTCTGGTCCTCTCTAACTGCACTTCGGAAATTCTTCTTGAATTACCATGGCTTCAACGCCTTTCCCCAACCCTCAATTGGACCACCGGGGAGATCAAGAACTGGGGTACTTCTTGCCACAAGGACTGTCTTAAACCTGCTCACTGTACTGTCAGTCAAGACCCTGTGGTTCCTCCGATATCTGGTCTCCCCAAGGCCTATCTGGATTATGCTGACGTTTTTTGCAAGAAACAAGCAGAGACTTTGCCTCCTCACAGGCCTTATGACTGTCCTATTGACCTCCTCCCTGGTACTACTCCACCCCGGGGCAGAATCTATCCTCTGTCTGCTCCGGAAACACAAGCCATGTTGGAGTACATCCAAGAGAGTTTAAAAAAGGGGTTTATCTGCAAGTCTTCCTCCCCTGCCGGAGCTGGATTTTTTTTCGTTTCCAAAAAAGACGGCTCCTTACGCCCTTGCATTGATTACCGCGGACTTAATAAAATCACTGTAAAAAAACGCTATCCCCTACCTCTTATCTCGGAACTCTTTGATCACCTACGAGGCGCCCACATCTTTACCAAGCTGGACTTAAGAGGTGCATATAATCTCATCCGCATCAGGGAGGGGGACGAGTGGAAGACCGCATTTAACACCAGAGATGGACACTTTGAATATCTGGTTATGCCCTTTGGGCTTTGCAACGCCCCTGCCGTCTTCCAAGACTTTGTAAATGAAATTTTTCGTGATCTTCTATATTGCTGTGTTGTGGTTTACCTAGACGATATTCTGATTTTTTCCACTAACCTAGAAGAACACCGCCAGCATGTCCGCATGGTTCTTCAGAGACTTCGGGACAATCAATTATATGCCATAATGGAGAAATGTCTCTTTGAATGTCAATCTCTTCCCTTCCTAGGATACTTGGTCTCTGGCCAGGGACTACAAATGGACCCAGATAAACTATCAGCCGTATTGGATTGGCCACGCCCCTCCGGACTCCGTGCTATCCAACGTTTTTTGGGGTTCGCCAATTATTACAGACAATTTATTCCGCACTTTTCCACTATTGTGGCTCCTATCGTGGCCCTAACCAAGAAAAACGCCAACCCTAAGTCCTGGCCTCCTCAAGCGGAAGACGCATTCAATCATCTCAAGACTGCCTTTTCTTCTGCTCCCGTACTCTCCAGACCTGATCCATCTAAGCCCTTCTCGCTGGAGGTAGACGCCTCCTCGGTGGGAGCTGGAGCAGTACTCCTACAAAAAAATTCTTCCGGGCATGCTGTTACTTGTGGTTTCTTTTCTAGGACCTTCTCTCCGGCGGAGAAAAACTACTCCATTGGTGATCGAGAACTACTGGCCATAAAATTGTCGCTTGAGGAATGGAGGCACCTGCTGGAGGGATCCAAATATCCAGTTATTATATACACTGATCACAAGAATCTCTCTTATCTTCAGTCTGCCCAACGGTTGAACCCTCGCCAGGCTAGGTGGTCGTTGTTCTTTGCCCGTTTTAACTTTGAAATTCATTTTCGCCCTGCTGACAAGAACATTAGGGCTGATGCCCTCTCTCGTTCATCGGATGCCTCTGAAGTGGAAGCTTCCCCGCAACACATTATTCCTCCGGACTGTCTGATCTCCACTTCTCCAGCTTCCATCAGACAAACTCCTCCAGGGAAGACCTTCGTCTCTTCACGCCAGCGCCTTAGGATTCTCAAGTGGGGACACTCCTCACACCTCGCAGGCCATGCTGGCATCAAAAAATCCATCCAGCTCATCTCTCGATTTTATTGGTGGCCTACCCTGGAAGCTGATGTTGCTTGTACAGTCTGTGCCCGGGACAAGACCCCTCGCCAGAAGCCTGCTGGTCTCCTCCATCCTCTGCCTGTTCCTGAACGTCCATGGTCTCAGATTGGTATGGACTTTATTACTGACTTACCTTTATTCCATGGCAACACAGTTATTTGGGTGGTCCTTGATCGATTCTCCAAGATGGCACATTTTATCCCTCTTCCAGGTCTTCCTTCTGCGCCTCAGTTGGCGAAACAATTTTTTATACACATTTTTCGCCTTCACGGTTTGCCCACGCATATCGTGTCGGATAGAGGCGTTCAATTTGTGTCTAAATTCTGGAGGGCCCTCTGTAATCAGCTCAAAATCAAATTAAACTTCTCATCTTCTTATCATCCCCAATCCAATGGGCAAGTAGAAAGAATGAATCAGGTTCTGGGTGACTATTTGCGACATTTTGTTTCCTCCCGCCAGGATGACTGGGCAGATCTTCTACCATGGGCCGAATTCTCGTACAATTTCAGAGTCTCTGAATCTTCCGCTAAATCCCCATTCTTCGTGGTGTATGGCCGTCACCCTCTTCCCCCTCTTCCCACTCCCATGCCCTCTGGTTTGCCCGCTGTTGATGAGGTGACTCGAGACCTCTCCACCATATGGAAAGAGACTCAAAATTCTCTCTTACAGGCTTCATCCCGGATGAAAAAACATGCCGATAGGAAAAGAAGTATTCCCCCCATTTTTTCTCCCGGAGACAAAGTATGGCTCTCCGCCAAATATGTCCGCTTTCGTGTCCCCAGTTATAAACTGGGACCACATTATCTTGGTCCTTTCAAAATCAAGTGCCAAATCAACCCTGTCTCTTACAAACTCCTTCTTCCTCCTTCTCTCCGTATTCCCAATGCTTTCCATGTCTCTCTCCTTAAACCACTCATCCTTAACCGTTTCTCTCCCAAAGTTGTTTCTCCCACTCCAGTTTCCGGGTCCTCTGACGTGTTTTCGGTGAAAGAAATTCTGGCATCCAAGACGGTCAGAGGTAAAAAATTTTTTTGGGTTGATTGGGAGAATTGCGGCCCAGTGGAGAGGTCATGGGAACCTGAGGACAACATCCTGGACAAGAGTCTTGTCCTCAGATTCTCAGGTTCCAAAAAGAGGGGGAGACCCAAGGGGGGGGGTACTGTTACGCCGAGCACTCCGGGTCCCCGCTCCTCCCCGGAGCGCTCACAGCGTTCTCCTATTCGCAGCGCCCCGGTCAGACCTGCCGACCGGGTGCGCTGCGATAATGTTCCTAGCCGGGATGCAATTCGCGATGCGGGACGCGCCCGCTCGCGATGCGCATCCCGACTCGCTTACCAGACCCGTTCCCCGTCTGTGCTGTCCCGGCGCGTGGCCCCGCTCCCTAGGGCGCGCGCGCGCCGGGTCTTTGCGATTTAAAGGGCCGGTGCGCCACTGATTGGCGCATGAGGTTTTAATCAGCACCTTCACCTGTGCACTTCCCTACTTATACCTCACTTCCCCTGCACTCCCTTGCCGGATCTTGTTGCCATTGTGCCAGTGAAAGCGTTTCCTTGTGTGTTCCTAGCCTGTGTTCCAGACCTCCTGCCATTGCCCCTGATTACGATCCTTGCTGCCTGCCCTGAACTTCTGCTACGTCCGACCTTGCTCTTGTCTACTCCCTTGTACCGCGCTTATCTCAGCAGTCAGAGAGGTTGAGCCGTTGCCGGTGGATACGACCTGGTTGCTACCGCCGCTGCAAGACCATCCCGCTTTGCAGCGGGCTCTGGTGAATACCAGTAGCAACTTAGAACCGGTCCACCGACACGGTCCACGCAATTCCTCTCTGGCACAGAGGATCCACCTCCAGCCAGCCGAATCGTGACAAACAACTCGCAGGATTGTGAGAAAAACTATTCAAAACCCACGTTTAACTGCACAATCCCTCCAGAAAGATCTGGCAGACACTGGAGTTGTGGTACCCTATTCCCCTATAAAGAGATACTTGTACAAATATGGTCTTCATGGAAGAGTCATCAGAAGAAAACCTCTTCTACGTCCTCACCACAAAAAGCACCGTTTGAACTTTGCAAAATGAACATATAGACAAGCCTGATGCATTTTGGAAACAAGTTCTGTGGACCGATGAGGTTAAAATCAAACTTTTTGGCCGGAATGAGCAAAGGTACGTTTGGAGAAGAAGGGGAACAGAATTTAATGAAAAGAACCTCTGTCCAACTGTTAAGCATGGGGGTGGAGAAATCATGCTTTGGGGTTGTATTGCAGCCAGTGGTACAGGGAACATCTCACGAGTAGAAGGAAAATGGATTAAATAAAATTTCTGCTAATTTTGGATGCTAACTTGATGCCATCTGTGAAAAAGCTGAAGTTAAAGAGAGGATGGCTTCTACAAATGGATAATGATCCTAAACACACCTCGAAATCCACAGGGGATTACATCAAGAGGCATAAACTGAATGTTTTGCCATGGCCTTCACAATCTCCTGACCTCAACATAATTGAAAATCTATGGATAGACCTTAAAAGAGCAGTGCGTGACAGACAGCCCAGAAATCTCAAAGAACTGGAAGACTTTTGTAAGGAAGAATGGGCAAAGATACCTCAAACATGAATTGAAAGACTCTTGGCTGGCTACAAAAAGCGTTTACAAGCTGTGATACTTGCCAAAGGGGGCAGTACAAGATATTAACTCTGCAGGGTGCCCAAACTTTTGCAGACGCCATTTTTTTGTTTTCTATTATTTTGAAAGTGTAAATGATGGAAATAAAATCTAACTTTTATTATAAGAATGTCTAATCTGTAATTTGATGCCTTTTGGAGATTTTTCCATTTTTCTTTGGCTTCTTTATGCACATAAATACAAATTTTTACCTGGGGTGCCCAAACTTTTGATCCCCACCGTAGATATGAGATAGATATGAGATAGATAGATTTGATGTAGATAGTAGAAACATATAAATGGATGAGATACATGGTCAGATTCTCCCCTCTTGTTTATATATAACAGGACGTGCTGCAGAATAGTGATATAGAGCTGGACTGGGTCTTCAAGCTTTCCTTTGCTCATGACATTGTCAGTGTGAGTATTATAAGGCACTACGCCAACATTATTCTGTATATACTGTATATATCTGCTTCCTGCAACCTCTGGCTCCCTGTGCATGCTGAGAGTTGTAGTCCCAGAAGAGCTGGGGAGCTATAGGGTCCAGGTAGAAGCTTTAAGGATTGACTTATTTAGATCTTTGCTGCACTGCATTGTGGGAGATGTGGTGAATATTCAATATACTACAGCCTGATAAAGAATACGCTCTCCCACAATGCAGTGTACCAGAGACACATACAGTCATGTATATATAAATCATTACAGCTGGTATGATCTATGCTCATTACAGGGCATGAAATTTCTGCACAGCAGCCCCCTGACCTCTCATGGCAACCTGAAGCCAACAAACTGCCTGGTGGATAGTCGGATGCAAGTGAAACTCTCCGGCTTCGCTTTATGGGAATTCAAACATGGAACCACCCATAGAGAGATCACCGCCAAGAATATCAACTACTCCGGTAAGTACATAGTGACCCCACCAGCAGAATAGTGAGTACAGCTCTGGGTTATAATACAGGATATAACTCAGGATCAGTACAGGATAAGTAATGTAATGTATGTACACAGTGACCTCACCAGCAGAATAGTGAGTACAGTTCTGGAGTATAATACAGGATATAACTCAGGATCAGTACAGGATAAGTAATGTAATGTATGTACACAGTGACCTCACCAGCAGAATAGTGAGTACAGCTCTGGAGTATAATACAGGATATAACTCAGGATCAGTACAGGATAAGTAATGTAATGTATGTACATAGTGACTCCACCAGCAGAATAGTGAGTACAGCTCTGGAGTATAATACAGGATATAACTCAGGATCAGTACAGGATAAGTAATGTAATGTATGTACACAGTAGTGTTGCTCGCGAATATTCGCAATACGAATTTTATTCGTGAATATCGCATATTCGCGAATTCGCGAATATTCGCGAATATAGCACTATATATTCGTAATTACGAATATTCGTTTTTTTTTTTTTTTGTTTTTTTTTTACACAATACACATCACAGTGATTATCCCTTTCTGCTTCCAGCTTGTGTGGTGTAAAGAAGGCTCGAATACTACTGTGTGAGACCAGCGTGCGAATTTTCGCATATGCGAAAATTTGCATATGCTAATGTTCGCATATGTGAATTTTCACTTATGTTAATTTTTGCATATGCTAATTTTCGCATACGCGAATTTACACGTATGCGAATTTTCGCATATGCAAAAATAAAACGAGAATCTTAAGAATATGCGAATATTCGCAAATATATGACGAATATTCGTCCATATATTCACGAATATTCGCAAATTCGAATATGGCCTATGCCGCTCTACACTAGTACACAGTAACCTCACCAGCAGAATAGTGAGTACAGTTCTGGAGTATAATACAGGATATAACTCAGGATCAGTACAGGATAAGTAATGTAATGTATGTACACAGTGACCTCACCAGCAGAATAGTGAGTACAGCTCTGGAGTATAATACAGGATATAACTCAGGATCAGTACAGGATAAGTAATGTAATGTATATACACAGTGACCTCACCAGCAGAATAGTGAGTACAGCTCCGGAGTATAATACAGGATATAACTCAGGATCAGTACAGGATAAGTAATGTAATGTATCTACACAGTGACCTCACCAGCAGAATAGTGAGTACAGCTCTGGAGAATAATACATGATATAACTCAGGATCAGTACAGGATAAGTAATGTAATGTATGTACACAGTGATCTCACCAGCAGAATAGTGAGTACAGCTCTGGAGTATAATACAGGATATAACTCAGGATCAGTACAGGATAAGTAATATAATGTATGTACACAGTGACCTCACCAGCAGAATAGTGAGTACAGCTCTGGAGTATAATACAGGATATAACTCAGTATCAGTACAGGATAAGTAATGTAATGTATGTACACAGTGACCCCACCAGCAGAATAGTGAGTACAGCTCTGAAGTATAATACAGGATATAAATCAGGATCAGTACAGGATAAGTAATGTAATGTATGTACACAGTGACCCCACCAGCAGAATAGTGAGTACAGCTCTGGAGTATAATACAGGATATAACTCAGGATCAGTATAGGATAAGTAATGTAATGTATGCACACAGTGACCTCACCAGCAGAATAGTGAGTACAGCTATGGAGTATAATACAGGATATAACTCAGGATCAGTACAGGATAAGTAATGTAATGTATGTACACAGTGACTCCACCAGCAGAATAGTGAGTACAGCTCTGGAGTATAATACAGGATATAACTCAGGATAAGTACAGGATCAGTACACAGTGACCCCACCATGTGACACTCTCCATATATATGTAATGATGTATATGTCCCAAATAGAACTTTACTGGACGGCTCCTGAGCTCCTGCGGATGGAACGGTTCCTGTTCCGGGGCACCCAGAAGGGAGACGTGTACAGTTTCGCCATCATTATGAGGGAGCTGATACACAACCATGAGGACGGACCCTACCAGGAGTTATACATGCAGCCACACGGTAAAATACTTCTCACTGGTGGGACCTAAAGGAAATATTGGCCATCCACGTGATCAATTGTAGGAAACTATAACATTTTATTTCAATCAAATTGGAAATAATGACGAATATTTTCCGACGATTGCAGAAATTATCGGCAGAATAAAAAACCCCGATGCCGTCGTCCCTCTGAGACCGACCCTCTCTGTGGACAAATGTAACGAGCGGATCATCATCATGCTGAAAATGTGCTGGGACGAAAACCCAGATCGCCGCCCGTCCTTCGCCTCTATAAGGAGAAGCCTGAGAGGAGCCAGCCCTGAGGGGTGAGCACAGGAGCTTACAATCTAAGGCTATGTTTACTTGCTATGGCGCAATTTCCCTTGCTGTATTCTGCCGGAATTTACTGCACATTAGGTTCAATGGGATCCTACTGCAGAAACTCCACATTCCGCAAAAATCTAAGAATTTTAAACTTAGCTGACCACTAGATGGCAGTATTATAATGGGTTTTCACATTTTCATTTATTATTGGTGTGCTCCGAACCTGCGCCAAAGTTTAGCTGTGTTTAGATATTTAGATATGAGATAGATATGAGATAGATAGGTATGAGATAGATAGATATGAGAGAGATAGATAGGTATGAGATAGATAGATATGAGAGAGAGAGATATGAGATAGATAGATATGAGATAGATAGATAGATATGAGAGAGATAGATATGAGAGAGATAGATATGAGAGAGATAGATAGATATGAGATAGATAGATATGAGAGAGATAAATATGAGAGAGAGATAGATATGAGATAGATAGATATGAGATAGATAGATATGAGATAGATAGATATGATATAGATAGATATGAGATAGATAGATATGAGATAGATAGATTGATATGAGATAGATAGATAGATAGATAGATAGATAGATATGAGATAGATAGATATGAGAGAGATAGATAGATAGATAGATATGAGATAGATAGATATGAGATAGATAGATAGATAGATAGATAATAGATAGATATGAGATAGATAGATAGATAGATATGATATAGATAGATTGATATGAGATAGATTAGATAGATAGATAGATAGATATGAGATAGATAGATAGATTAATAGATAGATAGATATGAGATAGATAGATAGATATGAGATAGATAGATAGATAGATATGAGATAGATAGATATGAGATAGATAGATATGAGATAGATAGATAGATATGAGATAGATAGATAGATATGAGATAGATTGATATGAGATAGATAGATAGACAGATAGATATGAGATAGATAGATAGATAGATAGATGATATGAGATACATAGATAGATATGAGATATATGAGATAGATAGATAGATATGAGATAGATAAATATGAGATAGATAGATAGATATGAGATAGATAGATATGATATATATATGAGATAGATAGATAGATAGATATGAGATATATATGAGATAGATAGATAGATATGAGATAGATAAATATGAGATAGATAGATATGAGATACATAGATAGATATGAGATATATATGAGATAGATAGATAGATATGAGATAGATAGATACGAGATAGATAGATATGAGATAGATAGATATGAGATACATAGATAGATATGAGATAGATAGATAGATATGAGATACATAGATAGATATGAGATATATATGAGATAGATAGATATGAGAGAGATAGGACATAGATAGATAGAATCTCAGCAGAATTCTGTGTTTAGAAAACACAGAATACCGCAGCAATTTTGGCAGAACTCCAGTGGAATTTCGCAATTTAGTTTTGTTAAACTGAATTTTTCCGGAATCACGCAATCTCCGCAGTGTGAATATAGCCTAATAGAGCCAATGTCTTGCATTGTTGCTATGTAGAGCATGCTGTACTGTAGTGTTTTCCACCCAGCGGCTCTAAAACTGTTGCAAAACTACAACTCCCATCATGCCCTCCCTAGCGAGTTACAGCTGATGTGAATGTGATGTCCCATAGAAACCCATTGCCTAAAGAGTGCAGAATTGTGAGCGCAGCTCCGGGTGTGACCGCAATTGAAACCATGATAAAATAGAAAAAGTAAGCGATTTAATATTATTATAATATTCTTAATTGTGTTTGTGATTTCGATGTGTCCAGCCATGTCAGCATCTTGGACAACATGGTCAATAAGCTGGAGAAATACGCCAATCACTTGGAGGAGGTGGTGGAGGAGAGGACGGTGCAGCTGATGGCCGAGAAGAAGAAGACCGAGAAGCTGCTGTCCACCATGTTACCAAGGTCAGCTGGACATTCAAGGGTTAACTTAATTGTTAAAAAGAAAGAAGGAAATAGATCAGCAGCTATTCAAGCTACTGACCACTAGATGGCAGTATTATAATGGGTTCCCAGATTTTCACTCTATTTATTATTGGTGTGCTCCGAATGTGCGCCAAAGTTTAGCTGTGTTTGAATAGATAGATATGAGATAGATATATAGATATGATAGATAGATATGAGATAGATAGATATATAGATATGATAGATAGCTATGAGATAGATATATAGATATGATAGATAGCTATGAGATAGATATATAGATATGATAGATATGAGATAGATATATAGATATGATAGATAGATATGAGATATATAGATATGATAGATAGACATGAGATAGATAGATATGAGATAGATATATAGATATGATAGATAGATATGAGATAGAGATATAGATATGATAGATAGATAGATAGATATGAGATAGATAGATAGATAGATAGATAGATATGAGATAGATATGAGATAGATATATAGATATGATAGATAGATATGAGATAGATATATAGATATGATAGATAGATATGAGATAGATAGATATGAGATAGATATATAGATATGCTAGATAGATATGAGATAGAGATATAGATATGATAGATAGATAGATATGAGATAGATAGATATGAGATAGATATATAGATATGATAGATAGATATGAGATAGATATATAGATATGATAGATAGATATGAGATAGAGATATAGATATGATAGATAGATATGAGATATATAGATAGATATGAGATAGATAGATAGATAGATAGATATGAGATAGATAGATAGATATTAGATAGATATGATAGATAGATAGATAGATATGAGATAGATAGATATGAGATAGATAGATGATAGATATGAGATAGATAGATATGAGATAGATAGATAGATAGATAGATATACAGCAACAGAAGAATGCAGCAGCACACTGCCAGCACAAGGATATTTATGAAACATGAATATGCAGATAAAACATGGAGAGCTATACAGCTATGGTGTAATAGATGCAAATGTGAAACTATGAAATAGTGAGGCACTTAGCTCGCAAATTTGTCTCCGCCGGCGGTCAAATAGCTTGGACCGTCCCACCGCGATAAGGTGGCCTCATTGGGACGGACCCTGCGCTGTGAATATGCCTCTGTGAGAACAGTTGCCACAGAGGCATATTCACAGTGTAGGGTCCGACCCAAGGAGGCCACCTTATCGCGGTGGGACGGTCCAAGCTATTTGACCGCCGGCGGAGACAAATTTGCGAGCTAAGTGCCTCACTATCTCATAGTTTCACATTTGCATCTATTACACCATAGCTGTATAGTCTCCATGTTTTATCTGCATGTTCATGTTTCACCTATATCCTTGTGCTGGCAGTGTGCTGCTGTATTCTTCTGTTGCTGTATATCTAGCCTAGTAGCGTGCACCTGTAGGCCAGGTCCATATAATAGTTTGGTATCAACTAAAGTGCTGGCTGACTTATTCTTTGTCTAGATAGATAGATAGATATGAGATAGATAGATAGATAGATATGAGATAGATATGAGATAGATAGATAGATATGAGATAGATAGATAGATAGATATGAGATAGATAGATAGATATGAGATAGATAGATATGAGATAGATAGATGGATATGAGATAGATAGATATGAGATAGATAGATAGATATGAGATAGATATGAGATAGATAGATAGATATGAGATAGATAGATAGATAGATATGAGATAGATAGATAGATATGAGATAGATAGATATGAGATAGATAGATGGATATGAGATAGATAGATATGAGATAGATAGATAGATATGAGATAGATAGATTTGTGTTTCCGACAAATCCTTCATTGTCTGCTTATTTTATGAAATGTTGGTGCGTTTTTCAAATTTATTTTTCACAATCTGAGTCATTTATAAAAATTTTCAACCTGTTTTTGGCGTCTTTTTTGTCTGTGATTTTTCCCTTCCAACAAACAGCAACAACTTTAGCGCATTTTGGCGCATTTTTCATTACAAGGGGAACCCAATTTATGTACTTGAGGGAAAAGTGAATAAATATTTACTATAAAAAGGGTAGGGGGTGGGGCATAGTACATAAGGTACACTATATGGTCATGTTTTTCAAAGGATGGGGACAACATGTCTGATCGTGGGGGTCTGGCTGCTGGGGACCCCCATGATCTCAGTGCTGAATGACTGATGAACACAGCCGCCATGCCTCCTCCATTCTTGTCTATGGGAGGAGCCATGATGGTTGTGTTCTTGCTGTCATGCCCCCTCCCGTAGACATGAACGCTGTGAGCGAGATGTGACCTCATGATCACTTCTGTAACCGTAAAGCGCCGGCCCCGAGATCGCTGGAGTTCACTGTGGCCGGACCCCCGTAATCAGACATGTTATCCCCTATTCTTTGGATATGACCGAGCAGTTTTCTTCATTTTTTTTTTTTTATAACTTTTTGATTTTTCCATAGACATATGAGGACATGTTTATGTTACACTTTTTAACTGCACTATTGTGGGGTCATGGAAAAAATATAAATAAATAAAAAAAATACACATATATACCTATAATTTTATTTTTTTATTTGCATTCTAAATTTACAGTAATTCTGGCAATTTAGTTTATTGTCATGAAATCTGATTAATAATGAGATAACGCCATATAGCGGATGATACCAGATAGGTGGAATTTATTATTTTTACTTCTATATATAAAAATCTCGACGTGTGTGTGAATGTTCCAGCATCACATCCAAACCGCTAAAGATATTAACATCAAACTTGGTCACATGTTACTTATACAGTACAGAACAAAAGTTTGGAACCTTCTCATTCAGAGTTTTCTTTATTTTCATGACTATGAATATTGTAGATTCGCACTGAAGGCATCAAAACTATGAATTATCACATGTGGAATTATATTCATAACAAAAAAGTGTGAAAATCTGTCATATTCCAGGTTCTTCCTTTTGCTTTGATTCCTGCTTTGCACACTCTTGGATTCTCTTGATGAGCTTCAGGAGGTAGTCACCTGAAATGGTCTTCCAACAGTCTTGAAGGAGTTCCCATGATGCTTAGCACTTGTTGCCCTTTTTGCCTTCACTCTGCGGTCCAGCTCATCCCAAACCATCTGGATTGGGTTCAGGTCCGGTGACTGTGGAGGCCAGGTCATCTGGTGCAGCACCCATCACTCTCCTTCTTGGTCACATAGTCCTTACACAGCCCGGAGGTGTTTGGGGTCATTGTCCTGTTGGCAAATAAATGATGGTCCAACTAAACGCAAACCGGATGGAATAGCAGCCGCTGCAAGATGCTGTGGTAGCCATGCTGGTTCAGTATGCCTTCAGAATAAATCCCCAACAGTGTCACCAGCAAAGCCCCCCCCCCCCCCACACCATCACACCTCCTCCCCCACACCAGCACACCTCCTCCCCCACACCATCACACCTCCTCCTCCACACCATCACACCTCCTCCCCCACACCATCACACCTCCTCCTCCACACCATCACACCTCCTCCCCCACACCAGCACACCTCCTCCCCCACACCATCACACCTCCTCCTCCACACCATCACACCTCCTCCCCCACACCAGCACATCTCTTCCTCCAAACCATCACACCTCCTCCTCCACACCAGCACACCTCCTCCTCCACACCATCACACCTCCTCCTCCACACCATCACACCTCCTCCCCCACACCATCACACCTCCTCCCCCACACCATCACACCTCCTCCTCCACACCATCACACCTCCTCCCCCACACCATCACACCTCCTCCTCCACACCATCACACCTCCTCCCCCACACCATCACACCTCCTCCTCCACACCATCACACCTCCTCCCCCACACCATCACACCTCCTCCTCCACACCATCACACCTCCTCCCCCACACCATCACACCTCCTCCTCCACACCATCACACCTCCTCCCCCACACCATCACACCTCCTCCTCCACACCATCACACCTCCTCCTCCACACCATCACACCTCCTCCTCCACACCATCACACCTCCTCCCCCACACCATCACACCTCCTCCCCCACACCATCACACCTCCTCCCCCACACCATCACACCTCCTCCCCCACACCATCACACCTCCTCCTCCACACCATCACACCTCCTCCCCCACACCATCACACCTCCTCCTCCACACCATCACACCTCCTCCTCCACACCATCACACCTCCTCCTCCACACCATCACACCTCCTCCTCCACACCATCACACCTCCTCCCCCACACCATCACACCTCCTCCCCCACACCATCACACCTCCTCACCCACACCATCACACCTCCTCCTCCACACCATCACACCTCCTCCTCCACACCAGCACACCTCCTCCTCCACACCAGCACACCTCCTCCCCCACACCATCACACCTCCTCCTCCACACCATCACACCTCCTCCCCCACACCAGCACACCTCCTCCTCCACACCAGCACACCTCCTCCTCCACAACAGCACACCTCCTCCCCCACACCATCACACCTCCTCCCCCACACCATCACACCTCCTCCCCCACACCAGCACACCTCCTCCTCCACACCAGCACACCTCCCCCCCACACCATCACACCTCCTCCACACCATCACACCTCCTCCTCCACACCATCACACCTCCTTCCCCCCCCCCCACACCATCACACCTCCTCCACACCATCACACCTCCTCCTCCACACCATCACACCTCCCCCCCACACCATCACACCTCCTCCCCCACACCATCACACCTCCTCCCCCACACCATCACACCTCCTCCTCCACACCAGCACACCTCCTCCTCCACACCATCACACCTCCTCCTCCACACCAGCACACCTCCTCCTCCACACCATTACACCTCCTCCTCCACACCAGCATACCTCCTCCTCCACACCACTACACCTCCTCCCCCACACCATCACATCTCCTACTCCACACCATCACACCTCCTCCTCCACACCAGGAGGACGGGATAGGAGGTCGGGATAGGAGGTCGGGATAGGAGGTCGAGATAGGAGGTCGGGATAGGAGGTCGAGATAGGAGGACGGGATAGGAGGTCGGGATAGGAGGTCGGGATAGGAGGTCAAGATAGGAGGTCGAGATAGGAGGACGAGATAGGAGGACGGGATAGGAGGACGGGATAGGAGGTCAGGATATGGGGTCGGGATATGGGGTTGGCATGTGACAACAATATATGAGGACGGGATATGAAGTCAAAAGCTTCCTCCTTTGTTGATTTTCCTCCCCAACAAGGATGAGAAAGGAAAAACCGGGCAACGCCAGGTACTCAGCTAGTTAATAATAAAAAGGGAAGATGTGTAATTTTTGGAGGAAAGAGAAGGTGATCTATTTTATTTTTGTATTTTATTTTTATATTATAGTTTTATATTTTTTTTATTTTAAAATATATTTAAAATATATTTTTTATTTTTATATTTTATTATTAATTTTTATAATGTATTTTGACTTACACTCTCCTGATCACTCATAACTACTTCTCCTCAACTTCTACTACTAATACTGTAGTGCAATGTATTGTCTGTATGCATAACACAGATGATTGCCCCTCCTTTTTTTTATTACTGACATAGCCCCCTTTTTGATTAGACTGATATAGCCCCCCTTTTTGTCTAGACTGACATAGCCCCCCTTTTAGATTAGACTGACATAGCCCTCCTTTTTGATTAGACTGATATAGCCCCCCCCCCTTTTTGATTAGACTGACATAGCCCCCCCTTTTTGATTAGACTGATATAGCCCCCCTTTTAGATTAGACTGACATAGTCCCCCCTTTTTGATTACACTGAAATAGTCCCCCTTTTAGATTAGACTGATATAGCCCCCCCTTTTAGATTAGACTGACATAGCCCCCCTTTTTGATTAGACTGATATAGCCCCCCTTTTTTACTAGACTGACATAGCCCCCCTTTTAGATTAGACAGACATAGCCCCCCCTTTAGATTAGACTGACATAGCCCCCCCTTTTAGATTAGACAGACATAGCCCCCCCTTTAGATTAGACTGACATAGCCCCCCTTTTAGATTAGACTGACATAGCCCCCCCTTTTAGATTAGACTGACATAGCCCCTCTTTTTTTTATTACGCTGACATAGCCCCCCCTTTTTATTAGACTGACATAGCCCCCCCTTTTTTTATTAGACTGACGTAGCCCCCCCTTTTTTTATTAGACTGACATAGCCCCCCCTTTTTTTATTAGACTGACATAGCCCCCCCTTTTTAGATTAGACTGACATAGCCCCCCTTTTTTTTATTTCGCTGACATAGCCCCCCCTTTTTATTAGACTGACATAGCCCCCCCTTTTTATTAGACTGACATAGCCCCCCCTTTTAGATTAGACTGACATAGCCCCCCCTTTTTGACTAGACTGACATAGCCCCCTTTTTAAATTAGATTGACATAGCCCCCCTTTTAGATTAGACTGACATAGCCCCCCTTTTAGATTAGACTGACATAGCCCCCCTTTTAGATTAGACTGACATAGCCCCCCTTTTAGATTAGACTGACATAGCCCCCCCTTTTAGATTAGACTGACATAGCCCCTCTTTTTTTTATTACGCTGACATAGCCCCCCCTTTTTATTAGACTGACATAGCCCCCCCTTTTTTATTAGACTGACATAGCCCCCCCTTTTTTTATTAGACTGACGTAGTCCCCCTTTTTAGATTAGACTGACATAGCCCCCCCTTTTTTATTAGACTGACATAGCCCCCCTTTTTTATTAAACTGACATAGCCCCCCTTTTTTATTAGACTGACATAGCCCCCCCTTTTATATTAGACTGACATAGCCCCCCTTTTTGTCTAAACTGACATAGCCCCCCTTTTTAGATTAGACTGACATAGCCCCCCTTTTAGATTAGACTGGCATAGCCCCCCCTTTTAGATTAGACTGACATAGCCCCCCCCTTTGAAATAGACTGACATAGCCCCCCCTTTTAGGTTAGACTGACATAGCCCCCCCTTTTTATTAGACTGACATAGCCCCCCCTTTTTATTAGACTGACATAGCCACCCCCCCCTTTTTTATTAGACTGACATAGCCACCCCCCCCCTTTTTATTAGACTGACATAGCCCCCCCTTTTTATTAGACTGACATAGCCCCCCCTTTTTATTACTGACATAGCCCCCCTTTTAGATTAGACTGACCTAGCCCCCCTTTTTATTAGACTGACATAGTCCCCCCCTTTTTAATTAGACTGACATAGCCCCCCCTTTTTGATTAGACTGACATAGCCCCCCCTTTTGGATTAGACTGACATAGCCCCCCCTTTTGGATTAGACTGACATAGCCCCCCCTTTTGGATTAGACTGACATAGCCCCCCCTTTTGGATTAGACTGACATTGCCCCCCCTTTTGGATTAGACTGACATAGCCCCCCCCCCCTTTTAGATTAGACTGACATAGCCCCCCCTTTTGGATTAGACTGACATAGCCCCCCTTTTTATTAGACTGACATAGCCCCCCCTTTTGGATTAGACTGACATAGCCCCCCCTTTTGGATTAGACTGACATAGCCCCCCTTTTTATTAGACTGACATAGCCCCCCCTTTCATCCTTTGTTCCTCAGTAATGATGGGTTGGGCTTTCTTCTGGTTTACATGGGATGTTTTTTCTTTCTGTAGTTTGGTTGCAGAGCAGCTCATGGCCGGTAAATCGGTGGAGCCGGAAAACTTCAGCTCGGTGACCATCTTCTTCTCGGACATTGTGGGGTTCACCACCCTCTGCTCCTCCAGCTCGCCCCTCCAGGTTGTGGG
The DNA here is from genome assembly GCF_029499605.1 of Hyla sarda. Taxonomy (NCBI): domain Eukaryota; kingdom Metazoa; phylum Chordata; class Amphibia; order Anura; family Hylidae; genus Hyla; species Hyla sarda. The sequence goes on from NC_079195.1 coordinate 15,681,851, forward strand.
TTTACTCAATGACCTGTACAGCTTGTTTGATGAGATTATCAAGACGTACGATGTGTATAAGGTAGGATGGGGGGAGGGGCCGGGTCAGTGTATCTTTATGTATTATGTCGGTTTTTATAATGTATATTATGTGTATATTACTTTATATTGTACATATGCAACATCCTCCAGTACATTACTACAGTAACGGTCTAATAATCCGGCATCACTGCTCCTGCAAAACACTGGAATAGATACAAGACTGATACAATGTAACAAACTATGAGGACAGGAAAAAGATTTGTGTGGACGATGGGGGGAGATTTATCAAAACCCGTCTAGAGGAAAAGTTGCCCAGATGCCCATAGAACCAATCAGATCGCTTTTTCCATTTTGAAGAGGCCTTGTTAAAAATGAAAGAAGCGAGCTGATTGGTTGCTATGGGCAACTTGGCAACTTTTCCTCCAGACGGGTTTTGATAAATCTCCCCCGATGTGTTTTAGATCGATCTCCCTGTGGATATACTCCATATAACATTATACTTGGGGGCCATACATTGCTCTACTTCCACGGATAAATTAAGTCCACATCAATTAACCCAGTGGTCTCAAAGTGTGGCCCTCCAGATGTTGCAAAACTTCAACTCCCAACATGCTTAGACAGTGAAAAGCCTGTCTGCCTTCTCCAGAGGATCCACATTGTCCCTGAATGGTAAATCAATGCTTCCCTCTCATCTTATCCCTTTGTGCAGTGGTCTCAAACTGTGGCCCTCCAGATGTAGCAAAACTTCAACTCCCAGCATGCTTGGACAGTGAAAAGCCTGTCTGCCTTCTCCAGAGGATCCACATTGTCCCTGAATGGTAAATCAAGGCTTCCTGCTCATCTTATCCCTTTGTGCAGTGGTCTCAAACTGTGGCCCTCCAGATGTTGCAAAACTTCAACTCCCAGCATGCCCGGACAGCCGTTGGCTGTCCGGGCATGCTGGGAGTTGAAGTTTTGCAACATCTGGAGGGCCACAGTTTGAGACCGCTGTATTAACCCCATCATCTACTCCGACCAAATAATCACCTCAGCGATGCTCATATATTAACCACAACTCCAGTAGTGCACTAATGCAGAGGGAGGTTAGTCAGAGCATGTTAGGAGTTGTAGTTTCCTAGTCAGTCACGGGTTGGAGACGATGATACAGTCAATGTAATGTTTGCAGGTGGAAACCATTGGAGATGCTTACATGGTCGCCAGTGGTCTCCCCATCCGCAATGGGCTTAGGCATGTAGAAGAAATCGCCACCATGTCCCTGCACTTCTTAAGCGCCATGCTGAGCTTCAGAATCCAACATAAGCCAGAAGAGAAGCTGAAGCTGCGGATTGGCCTGAACACTGGTATGTAAAGGTTATCTGCATCATCTCTGCATGGGGTCACTGTGTACATACATTACTTATCCTGTACTGATCCTGAGTTATATGCTGTATTATACCCCAGAGCTGTACTCACTATTCTGCTGGTGAGGTCACTGTGTACATACATTACTTATCCTGTACTGATCCTGAGTTATATCCTGTATTATACCCCAGAGCTGTACTCACTATTCTGCTGGTGAGGTCACTGTGTACATACATTACTTATCCTGTACTGATCCTGAGTTATATGCTGTATTATACCCCAGAGCTGTACTCACTATTCTGCTGGTGAGGTCACTGTGTACATACATTACATTACTTATCCTGTACTGATCCTGAGTTATATGCTGTATTATACCCCAGAGCTGTACTCACTATTCTGCTGGTGAGGTCACTGTGTACATACATTACATTACTTATCCTGTACTGATCCTGAATTATATCCTGTATTATACTCCAGAGCTGTACTCACTATTCTGCTGGTGAGGTCTCTGTGTACATACATTACATTACTTATCCTGTACTGATCCTGAGTTATATCCTGTAAATCTTTTTTATTAGAAAAATGTAAATCATAACAAACACAAAACCAGCACAACTTTGCCATAACTGAAAACAACAACATAAAATAACATAAACCCAAACTTTACATTTCAAATAAAAGAACATAAATCCTGCCTAACCGGCCAGCCCAGTTTTCCCTAGAAAATACTAGAGACGCACCTTACATAACCAAATATCTAACAACACTCACATACATACTCAACTTGCAGTACCAAAAAAGAAACATAAAAATAGCACAATTTAGCTGTAACTCAAAAACACCCAAACTTGGGAAAACACACACAACAAGGACTCCCACTACACCCCATTAATTTAATATATATATGTATATATACACATACTTTATTATTTTTTTTTTCCTAATTGTTAAGAAAGAAAATTTAATCTATAACTCAAAAACACCCAAACTTGGGGAAAAGAAGAACTAGACCAAAGAAAAACGAAATCCACTACGGGATACAAAAATACCAAAGAAAAATTACTACAAAAATAACAACTGGTTCGACTGCCATAATATAAGATAAAAAAAAATTATAACATATTATACATATAGACTATATACACTATATACACCTAAATATACAGAAAACACACCTACAAATACAATAAAACAACCTACACTAAACTGTCCCGTCACCCACACCACCCGACCTCCTGTACATGGTTCAGAGTCCATACAGTTCATAGTCCTCAATGTCCAGTCCATAACTGACCCATGCCAGGTCCACCAAAAGAAACAACCACCACCACCCACAAATACACCCTCCCAACCTAGAACTCCTCCCAACCAACTTTATCATCATTATCAGCATTACAATATACATAAACAAACAATACAACCCACTTTAGGCCCAAGTTCGGTGCCTGTAAGCCCTTCATAACCTTAACATCTGAAAACAAAACAAAAAGCTATGGTGCACATGCATTAGCCCACCACCAGGAAGAAGGATGGCAATCCTGATACATACAAAATTTATATTCTTTCCCTAACTGCACCCTACCTCTCTCCCTACCATTATCCCTAAAAATAAACTGACCCTACTATCACCCTAACCCTGTCCCTACATCACTGTCCCTAACCAAATCAAGGGTACTCTACCCAAAAGGTCTAGTACCTAGGGCACATCAAAAGAAAACCCTCTCCATAGGAGAGAAGCCCTACTGGTACCAAGACTGCCATACTCCAAAGACCTGATCTTCCCGAGGTCACCAGTGATGTTCCTACAGACCTCCACCTCGGAGAGGACTTTCCGCTGTGTAGATACTAAACACCGTGCATTCCACGTGTAGTATCTAACCACTAAGCTGACTAAGAATAAAGTGCCTCGATCACGGCCACCCAGGGTCCTGAATGCCCCATAAGCCCACTCCGGATAGGTAAGGCCGGCAAGTTGACTCCAGCCGATGGAAGCGCCCACCCGGTTGTAAACCCCTATATTAAAAGGGACAATGAAGCAGGAAATGGTCCATGCTTTCCAGCATGTCCCCGCCCTCTTCTCGGGGACACCCCCGGTCATCAGATCTCCTACACTTCAAATTGTCCCTCACATATAGCTTCCCCTGAAAGCAGCGCCAGGCCAAGTCCCAAAACTTCTGGGGGATCCTTTTCATGTTTAAAAGATACAACCCCACCCTCAGATCCCGACCTGGGCAGTCCCTGAGCGCCAGAGGCTTCTGGAAGTGGGTCAACAGAACCTGTTTGTCAAGGAACTGCCTTGACTGGGTCCTGATCTCCCACACTCCCAGACCCCACCGACGTATCGCCTTCAGAGTCGGGGTAGCGTAAGCCGGAAGATATCCATGGGGCGTACGAAGGTCCTTCACTTGCCGCCTGTCTCCCATTCCTGGAAGAAAGGCCGAAACCATTCCCTGCAGAAGAGTACCCACGGAGGAGCCCTCTCTGACCAGAGGTTTGAGATGTTGGCTTTCAAGAAGGTGTTTGTTAAGAACACCACAGGGTTTACCATAGATAAACCCCCTAGTCTCCTTGTGCGGTACGTAACCTCTCTCTTGACTAGGTTCATCCTGTTCCCCCATAACAGTTGGAAAAACAGGCTGTAGATCCTAGTGTAGTAAGCCTCTGGCAAGATACATACGCTGCCCAGATAGATAAACAAGGGGAGCAGGTACGATTTGATCAGGTGTACCCTTTCCCTGAGGGTCATAGACCAACCCTTCCACTGGTTCACCCTCTGAGTGGCATCCTGGAGCTTACCATCCCAGTTTTTGGTGGGATAATCATCCTGGCCGAATGTATTGCCCAGAAGTTTTGCTGACTCTTGGGGCCCTGGAAGGGTGTTCGGGAGATCAAACGTGAGATCTCCCCCTCCCAGCCAGAGACTTTCACACTTATCCTGGTTGATCTTAGACCCGGATGCCTCCGAGTAGCGTTCCACCTCCGACATCACCACATCGACCTCCTCTCTCAAGGACACGAAAATGGTGACATCATCAGCGTACACCACCACTCTCTGGGCAACATCCAGCTCCGCCAGACTCACCCTGACTCCCGCCAACGGCCCACAATCTACCCTCCGGATGAAGGGATCAATTGCGAACACGTATAAAAGCGGGCTCAAAGGATAACCCTGACAGACTCCGGACCCCACCTCAAAAGAGCGGCCAGACCACCCGTTCACCAGCGGGAAACTCTCTGCCCCTGCATATAAGGTCTTAAGCCAATTAATAAAAGCACACGGTAAGCCATATCTCAGAAGGACGGACCAGAGGTACTCGTGGTTCACCCCATCAAATGCTTTTGCCTGATCCAGGGACAGCAAGTACCCCTTCCAGAGACCTGCACTACTCCGCTCCACTGCCTCCCGGACACCGAGAACAGCACTTAAGGTGCTTCGGCCCGGAACAGAGCAGTGCTGGGCCCCCGAAAGGAGCCTTGGTGCAAACTTCACCAGCCGATTAAACAGTATCTTGGCCAGAAGCTTCCTGTCCGTATTGAGAAGAGCTATGGGCCTCCAATTCTCAATACGGCTGGGATCTTTACCCTTTGACAGAACAATCAGGGCTGACCTCCTCATTGACTTCGGCAGAGTGCCCAAGGAGAGACACTCATTGAATACCTCAGTCAAGAGGGGAGCTAAAGACTCCTTAAAGGTCCTGTACCACTCGGATGTTAAGCCATCCGGACCTGGTGACTTCTTGGGGGCAAGCCCCTCAATCGCCAGTCTCACTTCCTCTTCCCTGATTTTTTCTGCCAAAACATCAAGAGAGGGGTCTACCCCTGGCTCAGGAATGGTTTCAGCCAGGAAAGCCGACATCCCGTCTCGATCTAGATCCTTCCTTCCCAAGAGATGCGAGTAGAAGGATCTGGACCGATTCAGAGATCCTGTACTATCAATCAGTCCTGAAATGACTTTACTACTCACTGACATCTTACAGTTTCTGTAAGGGTCGGGCAAACGGTACTTCACGAAATCCCTCTCAAAAACCAAAGATGCGTGCCTATCGTACTGACACCTCATCAGCAAGGATTTCACTCTGGAGATATCCTCTCGGCTACCTCCAGTCGAGATGAGAAGCTCGAGTTTCCTCCTCAGTCCCTGATACAGGCGATACCTGTTCAGGGACTTGAGGCTCGAGAGCTGGCGGAAGAACCCCGCAACCTGCTTCTTGAACATCTCCCACCACTCTGACTTACTACTACATAGGCCCAGTAAAGGTACCTGACTCTGAAGAAAATCCTCAAAGGACTGTCTTACCTCCGCTTCCTCCAGGAGGGACGAATTCAGCTTCCAATAACCTTTACCCATCCGAGGGGTCTCTGAAACATTCAGGGAAAACAAAATCATACAGTGATCGGAGAACTCCACCTCAACCACCGACACTGCGGAAGAGACAGCTTCCTCCTTCAAATAGAACCTGTCTATCCTAGACCTGCAGCTACCTCGATGATAGGTGGCCTGAGGGGCTCCGGATGTGGGCATCCTCTAGGCGAGCTTCCCTAACTATACTATTGAGAGCTATGCTATCATAAGCCAACCGATCATTGGAGCCTCTCCTATCTTGGGATCTCGTGACAGTATTGAAATCCCCTCCAAAGATCACCTGTCAGCTTGTAAAAAGAAAGGGCTTAATCCTCATAAAGAGATCTTTACGGTCCCACTTGGTTTGTGGGGCGTAGATGTTAATGAGCCGGAGCTCTTGCCCCTTCATGAGGACATCTAAGATCAGGCACCTCCCCATTTCTAACTCAATAACCCGTCTGCATTCAACAGGAGCAGTAAAAAGGACCGCCACCCCACTATACGGCTCAGCCGCAAGAGACCAGTGGGAGGGGCCGCGCCTCCACTCTCTTCTGGCTTTAACCAGAGAGGCTAGATCTGACAACCTGGTCTCCTGTAAAAGGAAAATGTCGGCTTCAACACGGCCGAGAAAATCAAAGGCTGCGAATCTAGCCGTATCAGACTTTATACTGGCACAGTTAATAGATGCCAGCGTCAATGGGGCAAGTGCCGCCATCATGGGTGATTGAGATAGACTGCCCTAACCCCCTCATTTTTGTTTCTTCTTTACCCCCTCATCCCCAGATGAGGAGGCTTCCTTCTCTTTGGACCGTTTTTTTGATTCTGACTGGTCCATTTTAGAATCCCCATCTCCGCCTGGCTCCGATTTGGCCCCATCCCCTGAGGAAATTGCCCCATCAGGACAGGGCCCAGTTCCCCCTGGAGGCTCCCCCACTTCAGGCACCCCATCCCTGACCCCCCCCTCCAAGGAGGGGGAGGAGATGTCTTCAAGGACAGAGTACCGGTTAGACAGATCAATCAGAGGGGGGGCAGGTAAGCTTCCGCTTGGGACCTGGTCCGCAGCACGGGGACTAGAGGGCTCTGACCTCTTCTTTCTCCCTTTACTGCCCTTCTTTTTTGGCCTCTCTTCACCCTCCTCATCCACACTTTCACAGTGGGAGGAATCGGAAAGATCGGCCTTGCTGCCCTCTTCTCTACAGATTCTCCTCATTTCCTCTTCCAGCACATTCTCCCCCAGGGTCTCAGCAGTTTCAGGACTAACCTCAGGAGCAGGGCCAGAAGCTACCCCTGCCACATGGGAACTCTCCAGTTCCCTGTTCCTTCTCCGATTAGCCTCCCGCCTCAGCTTGGCGGGACTTTTCCTCTTCACTGACCCTGTTGCACCTTCACCCGCACTCGTGCCCTCCCCAGCTGAGGCAACATTACTGCTCTCCCTAGCCAAGGTGACCGTCACACGGGCAAAGGCGCTAGGACAACGGCTGAAAGGGTGTCCTAAGACACCACACAGATGACACCTGATCTGCCTACAGGATGCAGCAAGATGACCTACCCCACCACACAGAGCACAGACCTGCACTGTACAGGCTGCGCTAAAGTGAGTGGGGCTGCCACACCTGTGACAGACCTTGGGCTGCCCCTGGTAGAAAACTTGGATTCTGTCTCTCCCAAGAAAAGCAGCTGATGGGATGTGGGCAACAGTGGTCCCTGAACGCTTCAGTTTGACGGAAAACGTCCAGGCCCCAGACCAGATCCCATGTTCGTCATAGTTCTTTTTTGGCATGTCCGTCACATCCCCATATCGGCTAAGCCAGGCCATAATGTCATAGCAAGATAGTGACTCGTTACGTGTCAAAACGGTCACTTTCTTGGCCAGATTCTGACGGGATATCGCCTTTACGGCAAAATCCCGCCAGCCGGGCTCGCTTTTCACCACCTCATAATTCGACCAGAAAAGTTCCAGACCCTCTGGCCGAACAAAGCTAATGTCAAACTCGGAAGTACCATAGGGGTGGATCAGGGCAAAGATGTCACTTGCCCTGAATTCCATCCGGAGGAGGAGCTCAACCACCTTACCCCGAGGCGGACACGCATCTTCGCCCCTCCACACTAAATGGACCACATTCCTATGGCCACTTTCCTGCCCGGATGTCGGGAGGGACCAGACCACCTCCCCGTTTTGTTCTCGGAAGGCGCCTAAGCCATGTCTTTCTATCCAAAAAAAAAAGGTCAACCTTACCCCTCCCCTCTACATGGATTGACCTGTCTCCCCTACGTAGAGCCTCCAGGAGGCGCTGTTGCAAGTGACCCCCAGAGCCAGACGGAGATGGGGATCCCCCTGATCCCCCGGCAGTGACGCTGGCATAGCTTCTGGGAGAAGCAGCCACTACCGGGGGGGCAGTCGAACCAGGAACTGACCCAGAGGCCAAACCTGGACCCTTATTCTTAACAGCCATAACACCTCTCTCTGTCATTCCACTACCACTCCTCACCTGTATTTCACTAGCACCCCTCTCCTGCACTCCACTTACACCCCTCTCTTGAACTCCACTTGCACCCCTCTCTTGAACTCCACTTACACCCCTCTCTTGCACTACACTTGCACCCCTCTCTTGCACTACACTTGCACCCCTCTCTTGCACACTACTTGCACCCCCCTCATCCACACTGCTACTACAACTCCTCCCATGCACACGACCATAACTCACATTCTGCACATTACCATTTTTATTCACATTTTTTCTTTCACTTTCACTCTTGCGTTCACTCTCCCTTGGTGTGTTACAGACTGGGCTGGCTGGGTCTTTTGCTTCATGTTTAAGGGTTGCCGGTTTCAGGATTGGTGCTGCATAGTTCTTTCTTCCTGTGTCTTGGGGTGCAGACACAGGCTCCGCCTCTGAAATGGGTGGCCACGCCCCCTCGCAAAAAGACTGTCCCTCCGGACTAACTCCCGCTACTGCTGATGTGCAGGGAACCTCCCCCTTTATAGCGGAGTGCCCCCTGGCGCCAGAACCAGTACCAACCACGCCACCTAGGGGACCGCCCCCGGAAGCAACAAGGTCCGGCGCCCGGACACTCCCCCCCCCTCACAGGAGAGTGCCCTACAGTGCCAGGACCTGTACCGCCCACTTCAACCAGGGGACCGCCCCCCGAACGGGTGAATCTGCCACCATTTTCCGGTCCCCCCTCACAGGAGGGTGCCCTTTTTTTCTATAGCACCCACGGCCATTTTGGGTGCACTACTGTATCCCCCATGCTGGCCCCGCTCCACTACAGAAACAGGGTCTGGCAGATTGGGGGACCCAGCACCCTGAACCGACTTTTCAGCCGACCCAGACTGCTGGAAGGGAGAAAAGACAAACTTAACTCCTTGTGTCTTCTTCCTCTTCTTGCCCTTTCCTTTCTTCTTCTTTCCCTTCTCCTCTGGGCCCAAATCATCCCCGAAGGAAAAGTTTTCCAGACGGATGGGGGACTCCTGCATAACAATTGCCCGCAGGAGACCCCCATCTGCCAAGCCGCTGCCATCACTGCAGTCACTGCCATCATCATCATCATCCTCACTGGAGGGAGGAAAGGCCACCTGAGCCGGGTTTACATAGTCCTCACTGAGGGTAAGTGGGGGGTCTGGGGTAACAGTGGTGGTGGTACACACAGGTCCAGTATCCATATCCCCCTCACTCACATCCCCCTCCTCACCTCCCTCCTCCTCCTCACTCTGGCAGTCATCTTGGTTACTCACTTGTCCTGAGACCTTCATGCTGGAGAAACGATCCTTGTTCACAAGTCTCTCGCTGAGTATACCACCTCCCTCCACAATGTCCGATCTCAGCCTCACAATCTCATCCACCTGTTTCTTCAGAGCTCTCACCTTGGTGGAAAATGCTGCCCTCTTGGTCTTTGCTGCATTGTTTGCTTGGTAACTTGCAAACTTCAGCTCCTCTCTGAGGCCTCTTAGTTGTTTGCCGAGCTGTTCATACTGAGCCATCTTGGCCTGGATTCTGGACCCAAAGCTGGCCAGGGATTCTCTGGGCCCCTTTACCCCCCATTGCTGGGGTTCTGAGGAAACAGATGCAGACTTTCCACTCCGCTGCCTGGATGAGCTTCTGCTGGAAGCTTTGCAGCTCCCAGCTGAGGTCGGGGGAGGGGGCCCCACATGGCTGTGGACCCTGGTGGATCTCCTCACCCCATCCTGACTACTGGCTGTTGCATGTTCCTTTGCACACCCCGCCAGCCGAGAACGGGGGGTGCAAGATGAAGCCCCAGCTTCCCGGGGCTCCATAGCAGGAAAACCTACCCAGGTGTCTGCCACACACCTGGGGAGGGGTGGAAGAAAATCACTGCTTCTCTGGGAAACTCTGGAGCTCAGCAGAACACACCCTCTCTCCAGAGCTGTACTCACTATTCTGCTGGTGAGGTCACTGTGTACATACATTACATTACATATCCTGTACTGATACTGAGTTATATCCTGTATTATACTCCAGAGCTGTACTCACTATTCTGCTGGTGGGGTCACTGCTCCTCGGTCATACATATGCACCTTTATTGCACAGCCATTAGGGGGCAGAGCACATAGCCTGAGAGTTGGCAGGAAATACATTGTGTGTTCAGCTCTTATACTGGGGTCGATCTCTTGTAATACATTTCTCTTCATTCACTTTGATATTATTTCTGGTTATTACAAACTCTTCTCTGCCCTCTCTCTCTTGCAGGCACGGTGGTGGCTGGGGTGGTGGGCGTGATGATGCCAAGGTACTGTCTGTTTGGGGATACAGTTAATACCGCCTCACGGATGGAAAGCAACAGTTTACGTAGGTAAACCCCGGTACATCTTATAACTTTATAGGTTAAAAAAAGACTCCAGTCACATCCAGAGCTGCTTGTCTTAGCTTTGTTTTTAGGCTTTAAGTAAGAGAACAATGATATCTGAGATCTATTAATGAAGCACTCCAGGAATTATGTATTTGTTTGCTTATATATCCCAGCAAAGTCTATTATTAATAATGTAGAGGTTCTTGTGAATACCTGGTGCTTACCTGCTTTAGCTGAGGTGGCAAGCATGTGATTTCGTAATGCCGCATACATTTCCCATGAATCCTCTGTCTCAGCAGAGAGAGGGGGTGGAGTATAACTACTACATAACCTGATCCCATAGAGATATCAGCAGCAGTATACATATAGAGCTGGAGGAGAGGTAAACAACTACTATATATCCTGATCCCATAGAGATAGCAGCAGTATACAAATAGAGCTGGAGGGGGAGTGTATAACTACTATATATCCTGATCACATAGAGATAGCAGCAGTATACAAATAGAGCTGGAGGGGAGGTGTATAACTACTATTTATCCTGATCCTATAGAGATAGCAGCAGTATACAGATAGAGCTGGAGGGGAGGTTTCAGGGGCTTCAAGGAGTAAGGAGAACAACTGTAAACACTTATTTGTACTATTATGCTAACATTATATGGCAGTACTATTGAGCACTGGGGAGAACATTTAAGAGTTTCATATGTAGCAGTATAATGTAGGCAGTGTATAATGTGTGCACTGTTAGGTAATTTTATTTGGCACAGTAAGATGCTACAGTATCGGCACATTATTCCTAGATGTTGTGAATACAGGAAAGCATTCTGACGGTGTCTTCCATCTCCTCCACAGCTCTGCGGATTCACATCTCTGAGACAACGGCCAGCGCATTGGAAGAAATCGGAGGCTATGTTATCACGGAAAGAGGATGGATCCAGATTAAGGTAAATATTAATGGGAGGGGGGGGGGGGGGGCATTTAGACCTTTAGGCTAAATTCACACTGCAGAATCTCTGGACAGAATTTCCACCAGAGATCCTGTAGGCGGTGCTAGGACCCTGTGGACTGCATTGCCGTCCCCATAGACGGCAATGCATTTCAGAGCTGATCTCGGCGATCACTAGGGGCAGCACAGAGCAGTGTCCTTCTCGACATAGGTGGCTCAGTGCTAGATTAAAAAATAAACATCAGCCGGCGGTTGTATCTAATTGCTATATGATGCCAGTCCTCGGGCTGACAAACACCTAGATGAAATTCCCAGTATCCATGCTGACCTGGCACCTGGGATTTGTGGAGTCCTGGTTGAGAAACAGTTTGGATTTAGAGAGGGGAACAAAACCTCGAATGAAAAAGTAATCCCATGAACAATTAATAAAAAAAATGTGCAGCAAGACAAGCTGAAGAATGTGAAGAAGAAAAGACACGTAGACTCCAACAAATGAGAAAACAAAATGTCCTGAGAGAGAGAAATGCTGAATGGTGACAACAAGGAATGGCCGGTCTACAAGAATAATTGAGCTCCGCAATTCATACACTACACATCTGAGTGGAGGGAAGTCACTGTTCACACTACTACAAATTATTATTATTTTTATGATGATTATTATTACTAATATTATTAATAATAAAAAATCTTAATATTATTAGGTATAATTATAATAACAACAATATCACTTTAATTTTTTTTTTTTTTTTAGCAGCCGAGAAATCAACACTCCTGCAGTTCAATATCAGTTCAATATCCATTATCACTAGCACTTAGGCTGTCACCCCAAACATTTCCTTTCAGGAAACATTTCCTCTACAGCCATGGCCGTAAATGTTGGCACCTCTGAAATTTTTCTAGAAAATGAAGTACCGTGTATACTCGAGTATAAGCCGACACGAGTATAAGCCGAGACCCCTAATTTCAACCCAAAATCCCAGGAAAAGTTATTGACTCGAGTATAAGCCTAGGGTGGGAAATACATCATCCCCCCTGTCATCATCCAGACCCCCGTCATCATCCAGACCCGTCATTAACATCCTCATCATCATCCCCTTGTCATCATCCCACACATCCCCCTTCATCATCCCCTTGTCATCATCCCACACATCCCCCCTTCATCATCCCCTTGTCATCATCCCACACACCCCCCTTCATCATCCCACACACCCCCTTCATCATCCCACACACCCCCCTTCATCATCCTCTTCTCATCATTCGCCCTCAGTGGTCTTCAACCTGCGGGCCTCCAGAGGTTTCAAAACTACAACTCCCAGCAAGCCCGGGCAGCCATCGGCTGTCCGGGCTTGCTGGGAGTTGTAGTTTTGAAACCTCCGGAGGTCCGCAGGTTGAAGACCACTGCGGCCTTCGACATCATCCAGCCCCCTCTCACCCCCCTTTAGTTCTGAGTACTCACCTCCGCTCGGCGCTGGTCCGGTCCTGCAGGGCTGTCCGGAGAGGAGGTGGTCCGGTGGGATAGTGGTTCCGGGCTGCTATCTTCACCGGGGGCGCCTCTTCTCCGCGCTTCCGGCCCGGAATAGAGGCGTTGCCTTGACAATGACGCAGAAGTACGTTGGCAATGAACGCACCTCTGCGTCGTTGTCAAGGCAACGTGACTATTCTGAGGCCGGGCCCGAAGCGCTTAGAAGAGGCCTCCCCGGTGAAGATAGCAGCCCGGAACCACTATCCCACCGGACCACCTCCTCACCGGACAGTCCTGCAGGACCGGACCAGCGCCGAGCGGAGGTGAGTACTGTACAGAACTAAAGGGGGGTGAGAGGGGGCTGGATGATGTCGAAGGCCGCAGTGGTCTTCAACCTGCGGACCTCCGGAGGTTTCAAAACTACAACTCCCAGCAAGCCCGGACAGCCGATGGCTGCCCGGGCTTGCTGGGAGTTGTAGTTTAGAAACCTCTGGAGGTCCGCAGGTTGAAGACCACTGCGGGTGGGGGAGTTCACTCGAGTATAAGCCGAGGGGGGTGTTTTCAGCACGAAAAATCGTGCTGAAAAACTCGGCTTATACTCGAGTATATACGGTATTTCTCACAGGAAAGGATTGCAGTAACACATGTTTTGCTATACACATGTTTATTCCCTTTGTGTGTATTGGAACTAAACCAAAAAAGGGAGGAAGAAAAACAAATTGTACATAATGTCACCAAACTCCAAAAATGGACTGGACAAAATTATTGGCACCCTTAACTTAGTATTTGGTTGCACACCCTTTGGAAAAAATAACTGAAATCAGTCGCTTCCTATAACCATCAATAAGCTTCTTACACCTCTCAGCCGGAATGTTGGACCACTCTTCCTTTACAAACTGCTCCCGGTCTCTCTTATTGGAAGGCGCCTTTTCCCAACAGTAATTATAAGATCTCTCCACAGGTGATCAATGGGATTTAGATCTGGACTCATTGCTGCCACTTCAGAACTCTCCAGCGCTTTGTTGTCATCCATTTCTGGTGCTTTTTGACTTATGTTTGGGGTCATTGTCCTGCTGGAAGACCCAAGATCTCAGATGCAAACCCAGCTTTCTGACACTGGGCTGTACAGTGCGACCCAAAATCAGATTTCATGATGCCTTGTACACATTCAAGGCCCCCAAAACATAATTGACCTCCACCATATTTCACTGTAGGTACTGTGTTCTTTTCTTTGTAGGCCTCATTCCGTTTTTGGTAAACAGTAGAATGATGTGCTTTACCAAAAAGCTCTATCTTGGTCTCATCTGTCCACAAGACGTTTTCCCAGAAGGATTTTGGCTTACTCAAGTTCATTTTGGTAAAATGTAGTCTTGCGTTTATATGTCTCTGTGTCAGCAGTGGGGTCCTCCTAGTGTTTAATTTCATTCAAATGTCGACAGATAGTTTGCGCTGACACTGATGCTCCCTGAGCCTGCAGGACAGCTTGAATATTTTTGGAACTTGTTTGGGGCTGCTTATCTACCATCCAGACTATACTGCGTTGACACCTTTCATCAATTTTTCTCTTCCGTCCACGCCCAGGGAGATTAGCTACAGTGCCATGGGTTGCAATCTTCTTGATAATGTTGCGCACTGTGGACAAAGGCAAATCTAGATCTCTGGAGATGGACTTGTAACCTGGAGATTGTTGATATTTTTCCACAATTTTGGTTCTCAAAATAATGCTGTTATTCAATATGACATGCAGATTAGAGGCGTCGCTATTAGAATCACTGTCGCAGAGCGGCACAATGACAGAGCCTGGAGGTGGGATCAGTATGAGGAGACCAAATAGTGGCTGAATGACACAGCCTGGAGGTGGCATCAGTATGAGGAGACCATATAGTGGCTGAATGACACAGCCTGGAGTTGGTGGCAGCAAGTGGAGACCATATAGTGGCTGAATGACACAGCCGCCTGGAGCTGGAAATAGCATAAGGAGATCATATGATGGTAGAATGAGACAGCCTGGAGTTGGCATGAGCATGAGGAGAACATATGGTGGCAGAATGAGACAGCCTGGAGCTGGCATCAGCATGAGGAGAACATATGGTGGCAGAATGAGACAGCCTGGAGTTGGCATCAGCAGCATCAGAGGTCCTGAAAGGGACCCGTGACAAGCGTTTTTTAAAGGGCCTACACTTTCATTTTTGACCTTTTTGCTATTTATATTGTTAAAGAACATTTTGGGGTTAGTTTTACTCTCTCTATTGTCTCTATTTTTGTGGCTTTTATCTGTTTTTTACATATTTTACATTTTTCTCTATAGCTTTTTAATGCTTCTTCACTGCCGTCCTGTTTTAGTAGTTTAAATGCTTTATTTTTGTCATTTATTGCCCCCTTAACATTTTAATTCATCCATATTGGTTTTATTTTATTTCTGACCCTTTTATTCCCATAAAGTATATACATCTTACAGTGAGAATTTAAGATATGTTTAAGTCTCCCATTTAGTGTCAGTATTCTTTTTTCTTTTTTTTTGAGGACATTATCCCATTTTATATTGTTAAGGGCTTCTGAGTTGTTGCTTTCCTAAAGTTCATTGTATTTGTGGTCCCTCCAGTGATTGCCTCATTGAAGAACAATTATAATGTATTATATTATATTAGTGCATTTTTTTGCCGCACCAAAAATTAGTGCATGCACAAATAACTGACATTGGTAAAAACTGATGCAAAAGGAGGTTCTAAAAAATCCCATTGACATGAATGGGATTTCTTGCTGGCCATTTTCAGGACTTTTTGCCGGGAGTAGCAACTGAGGTTTTTTTACAGGTTGATACCTGTAGTGGGAAAGGGGCCTTAGTCCAGTGTTTCCCAACCAGGGTGCCTCCAGCTGTTGCAAAACTACAACTCCCAGCACGCCCGGACAGCCTTTGGCTCTCCGGGCATGCTGGGAGCTGTAGTTTTGCAACAGCTGGAGGCACGCTGGTTGGGAAACACTGGTTTACTCTGACCGATCTGGTCCATCAATTTATTATAGTGTACCTGTAATCAGCAAAAACTTTTTGTATAATGTAGGATAACATTATATGTATATTTGTAATATACATTGGTGAAAAAATGTGTATATTTTTGTCCCTGCAGTTATTGTCTGTGTGTCTCTATGAGGAGTCCAAATACAGGAAGTGAGGGTGGACAAGCAGGGCTCTGTGCACCGAGGACAATCGGGGCTCTGTGCAGTGAGGCTCTGTGACACACTACTGGCTAACACAGCAGGATGATTGACAAGCCAGGAGCCTGCACAGAGCCCTGCTTCTCCTGCCCTTACTTCCTGTATTTAGACTCCTCAGAGACACACAGTGTATGTGCTGCAGGGACAGCGTTATTTTTACCCAAAAATATACACATTTTTTAACTAATGTATATTACAAATATACATATTATATTATCTACCGTATATAAAAAGTTTTTGTTGAGGACAGATGGACCTATATGACCAAATGTAATACTATGATGGAGAGACTTGTACAGTTAAAGGAGTAGTCCAGTGGTGAACAACTTATCCCCTATCCTAAGGATAGGGGATAAGTTTGAGATCGCGGGGGGGTCCGACCGCTGGGCCCCTCCCTGCGATCTCCTGTACAGAGCCCCAACACTGTGGACAGCGCACTGTGGACAAAGGCAAATCTAGATCTCTGGAGATGGACTTGTAACCTGGAGATTGTTGATATTTTTCCACAATTTTGGTTCTCAAAATAATGCTGTTATTCAATATGACATGCAGATTAGAGGCGTCGCTATTAGAATCACTGTCGCAGAGCGGCACAATGACAGAGCCTGGAGGTGGGATCAGTATGAGGAGACCAAATAGTGGCTGAATGACACAGCCTGGAGGTGGCATCAGTATGAGGAGACCATATAGTGGCTGAATGACACAGCCTGGAGTTGGTGGCAGCAAGTGGAGACCATATAGTGGCTGAATGACACAGCCGCCTGGAGCTGGAAATAGCATAAGGAGATCATATGATGGTAGAATGAGACAGCCTGGAGTTGGCATGAGCATGAGGAGAACATATGGTGGCAGAATGAGACAGCCTGGAGCTGGCATCAGCATGAGGAGAACATATGGTGGCAGAATGAGACAGCCTGGAGTTGGCATCAGCAGCATCAGAGGTCCTGAAAGGGACCCGTGACAAGCGTTTTTTAAAGGGCCTACACTTTCATTTTTGACCTTTTTGCTATTTATATTGTTAAAGAACATTTTGGGGTTAGTTTTACTCTCTCTATTGTCTCTATTTTTGTGGCTTTTATCTGTTTTTTACATATTTTACATTTTTCTCTATAGCTTTTTAATGCTTCTTCACTGCCGTCCTGTTTTAGTAGTTTAAATGCTTTATTTTTGTCATTTATTGCCCCCTTAACATTTTAATTCATCCATATTGGTTTTATTTTATTTCTGACCCTTTTATTCCCATAAAGTATATACATCTTACAGTGAGAATTTAAGATATGTTTAAGTCTCCCATTTAGTGTCAGTATTCTTTTTTCTTTTTTTTTGAGGACATTATCCCATTTTATATTGTTAAGGGCTTCTGAGTTGTTGCTTTCCTAAAGTTCATTGTATTTGTGGTCCCTCCAGTGATTGCCTCATTGAAGAACAATTATAATGTATTATATTATGGTCACTATTTCCTAGGTGTCCTTCTACCTGCACATTAATTACTCTGTCAGGTCTGTTGGTTAATATTAAGTCTAGTTGGGCGCCCCCTCTGGTCGGGCCCTGCACCATTTGGGACAGATAATTGTCTTTAGTTATAGTCAGAAACCTGTTTCCTTTATGAGATTCACAGGTCTCAGTCTCTCAGTTTATATCAGGATAGTTAAAGTCCCCATTATTATCACCTCATTCTGTTATGAGTTATGATTTACGACAAACCTATATAAGTTGGGTATCATTTTAATCGTATGGACCTACAGAATAAAGAGAAGGTGTCATTTGTACTGAAAAATTTACTGCGTAGAAACGGAAGCCCCCAAAATTTACTAAATGGCATTTTTTTCTTCAATTTTGTCGTACAATGATTTTTTTTTTATTTTGCCGTAGATTTTTGTGTAAAAAGACTGATGTCATTACAAAGCAGAATTGGTGGAGCAAAAAATAAGCCATAATATGGATTTTTAGGTGCAAAATTGAAAGAATTATGATTTTTAAAAGGTAAGGAGGAAAAAACGAAAGTGCAAAAGCGGAAAATGCTCAGTCCTTAAGGGGTTAAATCTCCTCTCCTCCTTTACTGTATTGATTCCCTTTATGTATACAGTAAAAAAGTCTCTATCATATCCCCTCTGTCTTTTCTTTCTTCTATACATGTTCCGGTCCTTTAACCTTTCCTGGTAAGTTTTATGCTGCAATCCATGTACTAGTTTAGTATCTTCTCTGAACTATCTCCAAAATATCTATATCCTTCTGGAGATACGGCCTCCAGTACTGCGCACAATACTCCAAGTGAGGCCTCAACAGTGTTCTGTAGAGCGGCATGAGAACTTTCCTCTTTCTACTGCTTATACCTCTCCCTATACATCCAAGCATTCTGCTAGCGTTTCCTGCTGCTTTATGGCATTGTCTGCATACCTTCAAGTCTTCCCATCTATAGGACTTCACACTATAATAAATGCCCCCTTGGTGTCCCAATCAGAAAAAATGGGCACATAGGTAGCCAAGTAGTCAGGTATGTTTGTAGGTAACTAGCCAGGTAGTTAGGTAGCCAGTTTCATTTAGGTAAGTAGGTAGGAAGTCAGGTATGTAGCTAGACAGTTAGGTAGGCATGTATGTAGATAAGTTAGGTAGCCCGGTATGACAGTAGGTGAGTGCTTCCCAACCAGGGTGCCTTCAGGGGTCGTGGTGTGGCCAACACCTCTACACCACCTCTTTTGTGGGTCAAGTACCTTTCTGCTGAGCTGGCCCTTCCAGGTCCACATCGAGCCTCCCGAATGCCACGGCTCCCCCGAGGTTGAGGCTCTCCACTCATTCTCGGTGCCAAACTGAGGGGCGGGCTGTCGTCTTCTGGTGGGCTGCGCCAGGGCTGGCCTAAGACATTGTGCTACCTGGGTCCAAGAGTGAAATGCTGCCCCCCCCCCCCAAAAAAAAAAGTACTATGCCATAAAACTGCACTGCATATTCAAGAGCTCCACAGCAAAGCAGCTCACATTAATCTGCAGCATTAGGTTGACCGTATAGTTCCCCCACATTAGATAGGCAGTATTGTTCCCCCACATTAGATAGGCAGTATAGTTCCCCCTACATTAGGTTGGCAGTATAGTTCCCCCACATTAGATAGGCAGTATAGTTCCCCCACATTAGATAGGCAGTATAGCTCCCCCACATTAGATAGGCAGTATAGTTCCCCCACATTAGATAGACAGTATAGTTCCCCCACATTTGATAGGCAGTATAGTTCCCCCACATTAGATTGGCAGTATAGTTCCCCCACATTAGATAGGCAGTATAGTTAAACTCACATTAGATAGGCAGTATAGTTCCCCCACATTAGATAGGCAGTATAGTTCCCCACATTAGATAGGCAGTATAGTTCCCCCACATTAGATAGGCAGTATAGTTCCCCCACATTAGATAGGCAGTATAGTTCCCCCACATTAGATAGGCAGTATAGTTCCCCCACATAAGATAGGCAGTATAGTTCCCCCACATTAGATAGGCAGTATAGTTCCCCCACATTAGATAGGCAGTATAGTTCCCCCACATTAGATAGGCAGTATAGTTTCCCCACATTAGATAGACAGTATAGTTTCCCCACATTAGATAGGCAGCATAGATTCCCCACATTAGGTAGGATAGTTTCCACCACCCCCACCCCCAGACAGAGAGACACACACAGACACACACACTCACCTGGCCTGCGCACCGCTTCTTCTCTCCAGGGCGGCCTGACGAGTGACATCACTGATGTCCTCCTACGCGAGTCTGCAGAGGATCGTCTCTTGCGCGACGTCCCTTTTCAGACTTGGGCCGACTGGCAGGCTCACTGTCCTGAAGTGGCTGCTGCGCTATTAAGCGGCAGGGACCTAGGTGGCCAAAATAAACAAATAAATAATCGGCCCGGTGAGAGACCTGGGGCTATTGCCAGGACACCCGGGGCTATGGCCCCCTAAGCCCCCCCTGCGACGCCCCTGTCTCCCACAATGCACAGCAGATCCTGAATTGCCTGAGAGTTGGAGGCAGGAGAGGATGAGTTGTTGTAACCAAACTAGGAGCATCTCAGAATGATCAGAACCATACAAGCCGCTTTGGATGAGAGATAATAAAAATAAACATGAGGAACCTTAGAATTACATATTATTATTATTACTGCTAATGATAATATATCCATAGGGGAAAGGAAGACTGAAAACTTATTGGCTAAAGGGTAAAGTTGGATTCCAAATGCCCCTACCAGATATTACAGATGATGTAGAAGAACCTCTCTCTGGGTCATTTGAGGTATGTACAAAGAAGCATATATATACTAGCTGTACATATATATTATATACAGTATATACCCAGGTTATACCGGCATGGTCCATATCACTATAGGCAGGAGATATATAACTTATACCAGCTGTACATATATATTATATACAGTATATACCAGGTTATACCAGCATGGTCCATATCACTATATGCAGGAGATATATAACTTATACCAGCTGTACATATATAATTATATAAAGTATATACCAGGTTATACCAGCATGGTCCATATCACTATATACAGGAGATATGAATAACTTATACCAGCTGTACACATATAATTATATACAGTATATACCCAGGTTATACCAGCATGGTCCATATCACTATATACAGGAGATATATAACTTATACCAGCTGTACATATATAATTATATACAGTATATACCAGGTTATACCAGCATGGTCCATATCACTATATACAGGAGATATATAACTTATACCAGCTGTACATATATGTTATATACAGTATATACCAGGTTATACCAGCATGGTCCATAAAACTATATACAGGAGATATATAACTTATACCAGCTGTACATATATATTATATACAGTATATACCAGGTTATACCGGCATGGTCTATATCCCTATATACAGGAGATATATAACTTATACCAGCTGTACATATATAATTATATACAGTATATACCAGGTTATACCAGCATGGTCCTTATCACTATATACAGGAGATATATAACTTATACCAGCTGTACATATATATTATATACAGTATATACCAGGTTATACCAGCATGGTCCATATCACTATGTACAGGAGATATATAACTTATACCAGCTGCACATATATATTATATACAGTATATACCAGGTTATACCAGCATGGCCCATACCACTATACACAGGAGATATATAACTTATACCAGCTGTGCATATATAATTATATACAGTATATACCAGGTTATACCAGCATGGTCCATATCACTATATACAGGAGATATATAACTTATACCAGCTGTACTTATATATTATATACAGTATATACCCAGGTTATACAAACATGGTCCATATCATTATATACAGGAGATATATAACTTATACCAGCTGTACATATATAATTATATACAGTATATACCAGGTTATACCAGCATGGTCCATATCACTATATACAGGAGATAAATAACTTATACCAGCTGTACATATATATTATATACAGTATATACCCAGGTTATACCAGCATGGTCCATATCACTATATACAGGAGATATATAACTTATACCAGCTGTACATATATATTATATACAGTATATACCAGGTTATACCAGCATGGTCCATATCATTATACAGGAGATATATAACTTATACCAGCTGCACATATATATTATATACAGTATATACCAGGTTATACCAGCATGGCCCATATCGCTATATACAGGAGATATATAACTTATACCAGCTGTGCATATATAATTATATACAGTATATACCAGGTTATACCAGCATGGTCCATATCACTATATACAGGAGATATATAACTTATACCAGCTGTACTTATATATTATATACAGTATATACCCAGGTTATACAAACATGGTCCATATCATTATATACAGGAGATATATAACTTATACCAGCTGTACATATATAATTATATACAGTATATACCAGGTTATACCAGCATGGTCCATATCACTATATACAGGAGATAAATAACTTATACCAGCTGTACATATATATTATATACAGTATATACCCAGGTTATACCAGCATGGTCCATATCACTATATACAGGAGATATATAACTTATACCAGCTGTACATATATATTATATACAGTATATACCAGGTTATACCAGCATGGTCCATATCATTATACAGGAGATATATAACTTATACCAGCTGTACATATATATTATATACAGTATATACCAGGTTATACCAGCATGGTCCATATCACTATATACAGGAGATATATAACTTATACCAGCTGTACATGTATAATTATATACAGTATATACCCAGGTTATACCAGCATGGTCCATATCATTATACAGGAGATATATAACTTATACCAGCTGTGCATATATCATTATATACAGTATATACCCAGGTTATACCAGCATGGTCCATATCACTATATACAGGATATATATAACTTATACCAGCTGTACATATATATTATATACAGTATATACCCAGGTTATACCAGCATGGTCCATATCACTATATACAGGAGAAATATAACTTATACCAGCTGTACATATATAATTATATACAGTATATACCCAGGTTATACCAGCATGGTCCATATCACTATATACAGGAGATATATAACTTATACCAGCTGTACATATATATTATATACAGTATATACCCAGGTTATACCAGCATGGTCCATATCACTATATACAGGATATATATAACATATACCAGCTGTACATAAATAATTATATACAGTATATATCCAGGTTATACCAGCATGGTCAATATCACTATATACAGGAGATATATAACTTATACCAGCTGTACATATATAATTATATACAGTATATACCAGGTTATACCAGCATTGTCCATATCATTATATAGGCGATATATAACTTATACCAGCTGTACATATATAATTATATACAGTATATACCCAGGTTATACCAGCATGGTCCATATCATTATACAGGAGATATATAACTTATACCAGCTGTACATATATAATTATATACAGTATATACCCAGGTTATACCAGCATTGTCCATATCACTATATACAGGATATATATAACTTATACCAGCTGTACATATATATTATATACAGTATATACCCAGGTTATACCAGCATGGTCCATATCACTATATACTGGAGAAATATAACTTATACCAGCTGTACATATATATTATATACAGTATATACCCAGGTTATACGAGCATGCTCCATATCACTATATACAGGAGATATATAACTTATACCAGCTGTACATATATAATTATATACAGTATATACCAGGTTATACCAGCATGGTCCATATCACTATATACAGGAGACATATAACTTATACCAGCTGTACATATATATTATATACAGTATATACCCAGGTTATATCAGCATGGTCCCTATCACTATATTCAAGAGATATATAACTTATACCAGCTGTACATATATAATTATATACAGTATATACCCAGGTTATACCAGCATGTTCCATGTCACTATATACAGGGGATATATAACTTATACCAGCTGTACATATATATTATATACAGTATATACCCAGGTTATACCATCATGGTCCCTATCACTATATACAAGAGATATATAACTTATACCAGCTGTACATATATATTATATACAGTATATACCCAGGTTATACCAGCATGGTCCATATCACTATATACAGGAGATATATAACGTATACCAGCTGTACATATATATTATATACAGTATATACCCAGGTTATACCAGCATGGTCCATATCACTATATACAGGAGATATATAACTTATACCAGCTGTACATATATATTATATACAGTATATACCCACGTTATACCAGCATGGTCCATATCACTATATACAGGAGATATATAACTTATACCAGCTGTACATATATATAATTATATACAGTATATACCCAGGTTATACCAGAATGGTCCATATCACTATATACAGGAGATATATAACTTATACCAGCTGTACATATATATTATATACAGTATATACCCAGGTTATACCAGCATGGTCCATATCACTATATACAGGAGATATATAACTTATACCAGCTGTACATATATATTATATACAGTATATACCAGGTTATACCAGCATGGTCCATATCACTATATACATTTCTTCAGCTTGTGTTATTATAATGTATCACTTTGTATCTTATTATTCCAGGCAGAAAAGCTGAGTATCTAATCTGTATCCTCTGGATGATTATACTGGATATGGAAGTGATGATGATCGCCCCTTCTAGACCCTGGATTCCTGATCTTCATATCTTATCTCTTTATATATTATCTGTATATAATAATAATAATATTAATGATGCCGATTCTCCATATTGGTTGTGAGATGTCTGGTCACATTTGGCGCCACCACAAGACCCTGTGCGGAGGGTGAAATAAACAGCAGACAAAATACCCCTCTACCCCTAAAATATACAGGAGCGTAGAGTTATACATGTACAGAAAGTCTACAACAAGCCAGAGCCAAGGAGATGATTAATGTATTATATTTATATATATATAGTGGGGAAAAAAAGTATTTAGCAGCCACCAACCTGTAATTTTCATCATAGGTTATAACCTCAACTATGAGAGACATAATGGGGGGTAAGAATACAAGAAATCACATTGTAGGATTTCTAATGAATTAATTGGTAAATTCCTCGGTAAAATAATTATTTGGTCACCTACAAACAAGCAAGATTTCTGGCTCTCACAGACCTGTAACTTCTCCTATAAGGGTCTCCTCTGTCCTCCACTCGTTACCTGTATTAATGGCCCCTGTTTGAACTTGTTATCAGTATAAAAGACACC
Source organism: Hyla sarda (assembly GCF_029499605.1). Lineage (NCBI taxonomy): Eukaryota > Metazoa > Chordata > Amphibia > Anura > Hylidae > Hyla > Hyla sarda. The sequence continues at coordinate 15,706,768 of NC_079195.1, forward strand.
TGTCCACAACCTCAGTCACACTCCAAACTCCACTATGGCCAAGACCAAAGAGCTGTCGAAGGACACCAGAAACAAAATTGTAGACCTGCACCAGGCTGGGAAGACTGAATCTGACATAGGCAAGCAGCTTGGTGTGAAGAAATCAACTGTGGGAGCAATTATTAGAAAATGGAAGACATACAAGACCACTAATAATCTGCCTCGATCTGCGGCTTCAAGCAAGATCTCACCCCGTGGGGTCAAAATGATCACAAGAACGGTGAGCAAAAATCCCAGAACCACACGGGGGACCTAGTGAATGACCTGCAGAGAGCTGGGACCAAAGTAACAAAGGCTACTGTCACGATGCCGGCTGGCAGGTAGTGGATCCTCTGTGCCAGAGAGGGATTGGCGTGGACCGTGCTAGTGGACCGGTTCTAAGCCACTACTGGTTTTCACCAGAGCCCGCCGCAAAGCGGGATGGTCTTGCTGCGGCGGTAGTGACCAGGTCGTATCCACTAGCAACGGCTTACCTCTCTGGCTGCTGAAGATAGGCGCGGTACAAGGGAGTAGGCAAAGCAAGGTCGGACGTAGCAGAAGGTCGGGGCAGGCAGCAAGGATCGTAGTCAGGGGCAACGGCAGAAGGTCTGGAAACACAGGCAAGGAACACACAAGGAACGCTTTCACTGGCACTAAGGCAACAAGATCCGGCAAGGGAGTGCAGGGGAAGTGAGGTGATATAGGGAAGTGCACAGGTGAACATACTGATTGGAACCACTGCGCCAATCAGCGGCGCAGTGGCCCTTTAAATCGCAGAGACCCGGCGCGCGCGCGCCCTAGGGAGCGGGGCCGCGCGCGCCGGGACAGAACAGACGGAGAGCGAGTCAGGTAGGGGAGCCGGGGTGCGCATCGCGAGCGGGCGCTACCCGCATCGCGAATCGCATCCCGGCTGGCAGCGGAATCGCAGCGCCCCGGGTCAGAGGACGTGACCGGAGCGCTGCCGCGGGGAGAGTGAAGCGAGCGCTCCGGGGAGGAGCGGGGACCCGGAGCGCTCGGCGTAACAGTACCCCCCCCCTTGGGTCTCCCCCTCTTCTTAGAGCCTGAGAACCTGAGGAGCAGACTTTTGTCTAGGATGTTGTCCTCAGGTTCCCAGGATCTCTCTTCAGGACCACAACCCTCCCAGTCCACTAAAAAAAAATTTTTCCCTCTGACCTTTTTGGCAGCTAAAATTTCTTTGACCGAGAAGATGTCCGAGGAGCCGGAAACAGGAGTGGGAGGAACAGATTTGGGAGAAAAACGGTTGAGGATGAGTGGTTTGAGAAGAGAGACGTGAAAGGCATTAGGGATACGAAGAGAGGGAGGAAGAAGAAGTTTATAAGAGACAGGATTAATTTGACACAAAATTTTGAAAGGACCAAGATAGCGTGGTCCCAACTTGTAGCTAGGGACACGGAAGCGGACATATTTAGCGGAGAGCCATACCTTGTCTCCAGGGGAAAAAACGGGGGGAGCTCTTCTTTTCTTATCCGCGAACCTCTTCATGCGTGATGAAGCCTGTAAGAGAGAATTTTGGGTCTCTCTCCATATGATGGAAAGGTCACGAGAAATTTCATCCACAGCGGGCAGACCAGAGGGCAAGGGAGTAGGGAGGGGGGGAAGAGGGTGACGGCCGTACACCACGAAAAATGGGGATTTGGAGGAAGACTCAGAGACCCTGAAGTTATACGAGAATTCGGCCCATGGGAGGAGATCTGCCCAGTCATCCTGGCGGGAGGAAACAAAATGTCGCAAATAATCACCCAAGATCTGGTTAATCCTTTCTACTTGTCCATTGGACTGGGGATGATATGCAGAAGAAAAATTTAATTTAATCTTGAGTTGTTTACAGAGAGCCCTCCAGAATTTAGACACGAATTGGACGCCTCTATCCGAGACAATCTGCGTAGGCAACCCGTGAAGACGAAAAATGTGTACAAAAAATTGTTTAGCCAACTGAGGCGCAGAAGGAAGACCAGGAAGAGGGATGAAATGTGCCATTTTGGAGAATCGATCAACGACTACCCAAATAACAGTGTTGCCATGGGATGGGGGTAAGTCAGTAATAAAATCCATACCAATCAGAGACCAAGGCTGTTCGGGGACAGGCAGAGGATGAAGAAAACCAGCGGGCTTCTGGCGAGGAGTCTTATCCCGGGCACAGATAGTGCAGGCTCGCACAAAGTCCACAACATCCGTCTCCAGAGTCGGCCACCAATAGAAGCGGGAGATGAGTTGCACAGATTTCTTGATACCCGCATGACCTGCGAGATGGGAGGAGTGACCCCATTTGAGGATTCCGAGGCGTTGGCGAGGAGAAACAAAGGTCTTTCCTGGAGGAGTCTGCCTGATGGAGGCAGGAGAAGTGGAGATCAGGCAGTCAGGTGGAATGATGTGTTGCGGAGAGAGTTCAACTTCTGAGGCATCCGAGGAACGAGAGAGAGCATCGGCCCTAATGTTCTTATCGGCAGGACGAAAGTGAATCTCAAAATTAAATCGGGCAAAGAACAGAGACCACCGGGCCTGGCGAGGATTCAGCCGTTGGGCAGACTGGAGGTAGGAGAGGTTCTTGTGGTCGGTGTAGATAATAACAGGAGAACTTGATCCCTCCAGCAGATGCCTCCATTCCTCAAGTGCTAATTTAATGGCTAGAAGCTCTCGATCCCCGATGGAGTAGTTCCTCTCCGCTGGAGAGAAGGTCCTAGAGAAAAAACCACAAGTGACAGCATGCCCGGAAGAATTTTTTTGTAGAAGAACAGCTCCAGCTCCCACTGAGGAGGCATCAACCTCCAATAGGAAGGGTTTGGAAGGGTCAGGTCTGGAGAGGACGGGAGCCGAAGAAAAGGCAGACTTGAGTCGTTTAAAGGCGTCTTCTGCTTGAGGGGGCCAGGACTTGGGATCAGCATTTTTTTTGGTTAAAGCCACGATAGAAGCCACAATGGTAGAAAAATGTGGAATAAATTGCCTGTAATAATTGGCGAACCCCAAAAAGCGTTGGATAGCACGGAGTCCGGAGGGGCGTGGCCAATCTAAGACGGCAGAGAGTTTGTCTGGATCCATCTGTAGTCCCTGGCCAGAGACCAAATATCCTAGAAAAGGAAGAGATTGGCATTCAAACAGACATTTCTCAATTTTGGCATAGAGTTGGTTGTCACGAAGTCTCTGAAGAACCATACGGACATGCTGGCGGTGTTCTTCTAGATTGGCAGAAAAAATTAGGATATCGTCCAGATATACAACAACACAGGAGTATAACAGATCACGAAAAATTTCATTGACAAAGTCTTGGAAGACGGCAGGGGCGTTGCACAGTCCAAAGGGCATGACCAGATACTCAAAGTGTCCATCTCTGGTGTTAAATGCCGTTTTCCACTCGTCCCCCTCTCTGATGCGGATGAGGTTATAGGCGCCTCTTAAGTCCAATTTAGTGAAGATGTGGGCACCTTGGAGGCGATCAAAGAGTTCAGAGATGAGGGGTAAGGGGTAGCGGTTCTTAACCGTGATTTTATTAAGACCGCGGTAGTCAATGCATGGACGTAGGGAGCCATCTTTTTTGGACACAAAGAAAAATCCGGCTCCGGCAGGAGAGGAGGATTTACGGATAAAGCCCTTTTTTAGATTCTCCTGGACATATTCGGACATGGCAAGAGTCTCTGGGGCAGAGAGAGGATAAATTCTGCCCCGGGGTGGAGTAGTGCCCGGGAGGAGGTCGATAGGGCAATCATAAGGCCTGTGAGGAGGTAGAGTCTCAGCTTGTTTTTTGCAGAAAACATCCGCGAAGTCCATATAGGCCTTAGGGAGACCGGTTACTGGAGGAACCACAGAGTTACGGCAAGGGTTACTGGGAACCGGTTTTAGACAGTTCTTGGAACAAGAGGACCCCCAACTCTTGATCTCCCCAGTGGACCAATCCAGGGTAGGGGAATGAAGTTGAAGCCAGGGAAGTCCAAGGAGAATTTCCGAGGTGCAATTGGGGAGGACCAAAAGTTCAATCCTCTCGTGATGAGATCCGATACACATTAGAAGGGGCTCCGTGCGGAAACGTATGGTACAGTCCAATCTTTCATTGTTTACACAATTGATGTAAAGGGGTCTGGCGAGACTGGTCACCGGGATGTTGAACCTGTTGACGAGAGAGGCCAAAATAAAATTTCCTGCAGATCCAGAGTCCAAGAAGGCCACTGTAGAGAAGGAGAAGGCAGAGGCAGACATCCGCACAGGCACAGTAAGACGTGGAGAAGCAGAGTAGACATCAAGGACTGTCTCATCTTTGTGCGGAGTCAGCGTACGTCTTTCCAGGCGGGGAGGACGGATAGGACAATCTCTCAGGAAGTGTTCGGTACTAGCACAGTACAGGCAGAGGTTCTCCATACGGCGTCGTGTCCTCTCTTGAGGTGTCAGGCGAGACCGGTCGACCTGCATAGCCTCCACGGCGGGAGGCACAGGAACAGATTGCAGGGGACCAGAGGAGAGAGGAGCCGAGGAGAAGAAACGCCTCGTGCGAACAGAGTCCATATCTTGGCGGAGTTCCTGACGCCTTTCGGAAAAACGCATGTCAATGCGAGTGGCTAGGTGAATAAGTTCATGTAGATTAGCAGGAATTTCTCGTGCGGCCAGAACATCTTTAATGTTGCTGGATAGGCCTTTTTTGAAGGTCGCGCAGAGGGCCTCATTATTCCAGGACAATTCTGAAGCAAGAGTACGGAATTGTACGGCATACTCGCCAACGGAAGAATTACCCTGGACCAGGTTCAACAGGGCAGTCTCAGCAGAAGAGGCTCGGGCAGGTTCCTCAAAGACACTTCGGATTTCCGAGAAGAAGGAGTGTACAGAGGCAGTGACGGGGTCATTGCGGTCCCAGAGCGGTGTGGCCCATGACAGGGCTTTTCCGGACAGAAGGCTGACTACGAAAGCCACCTTAGACCTTTCGGTGGGAAACAGGTCCGACATCATCTCCAGATGCAGGGAACATTGGGAAAGAAAGCCACGGCAAAACTTAGAGTCCCCATCAAATTTATCCGGCAAGGATAAGCGTATCCCAGGAGCGGCCACTCGCTGCGGAGGAGGTGCAGGAGCTGGCGGAGGAGATGACTGCTGAAGCTGTGGTAGTAACTGTTGTAGCATAACGGTCAGTTGAGACAGCTGTTGGCCTTGTTGCGCTATCTGTTGTGACTGCTGGGCGACCACCGTGGTGAGGTCAGCGACAACTGGCAGAGGAACTTCAGCGGGATCCATGGCCGGATCTACTGTCACGATGCCGGCTGGCAGGTAGTGGATCCTCTGTGCCAGAGAGGGATTGGCGTGGACCGTGCTAGTGGACCGGTTCTAAGCCACTACTGGTTTTCACCAGAGCCCGCCGCAAAGCGGGATGGTCTTGCTGCGGCGGTAGTGACCAGGTCGTATCCACTAGCAACGGCTTACCTCTCTGGCTGCTGAAGATAGGCGCGGTACAAGGGAGTAGGCAAAGCAAGGTCGGACGTAGCAGAAGGTCGGGGCAGGCAGCAAGGATCGTAGTCAGGGGCAACGGCAGAAGGTCTGGAAACACAGGCAAGGAACACACAAGGAACGCTTTCACTGGCACTAAGGCAACAAGATCCGGCAAGGGAGTGCAGGGGAAGTGAGGTGATATAGGGAAGTGCACAGGTGAACATACTGATTGGAACCACTGCGCCAATCAGCGGCGCAGTGGCCCTTTAAATCGCAGAGACCCGGCGCGCGCGCGCCCTAGGGAGCGGGGCCGCGCGCGCCGGGACAGAACAGACGGAGAGCGAGTCAGGTAGGGGAGCCGGGGTGCGCATCGCGAGCGGGCGCTACCCGCATCGCGAATCGCATCCCGGCTGGCAGCGGAATCGCAGCGCCCCGGGTCAGAGGACGTGACCGGAGCGCTGCCGCGGGGAGAGTGAAGCGAGCGCTCCGGGGAGGAGCGGGGACCCGGAGCGCTCGGCGTAACAGCTACCATAAGAAACACACTACGCCACCAGGGACTCAAATCATGCAGTGCCAGACATGTCCCCCTGCTTAAGCCAGTACATGTCTGGGCCCCTCTGAAGTTTGCTAGAGAGCATTTGGATGATCCAGAAGAGGATTGGGAGAATGTCATATGGTCAGATGAAACCAAAGTAGAACTTTTTGGTAAAAAATCAACTCATTGTGTTTGAAGGAGAAAGAATGCTGAGTTGCATCCAAACAACACCATACCTACTGTGAAGCATGGGGGTGGAAACATCATGCTTTGGGGCTGTTTTTCTGCTAAGGGACCAGTATGACTGATCCGTGTAAAGGAAAGAATGAATGGGGCCATGTATCGTGATATTTTGAGTGAAAACCTCCTTCCATCAGTAAGGGCATTGAAGATGAAACGTGGCTGGGTCTTTCAGCATGACAATGATCCCAAACACACTGCCCGGGCAATGAAGGCGTGGCTTCATAAGAAGCATTTCAAGGTCCTGGAGTGGCCTAGCCAGTCTCCAGATCTCAACCCCATAGAAAACCTTTGGAGGGAGTTGAAAGTCCGTGTTGCCCAGCAACAGCCCTAAAACATCACTGCTCTAGAGGAGATCTGCATATAGGAATGGGCCAAAATACCAGTAACAGTGTGTGAAAAACATGAAAGACAGAAAACATGTGACCTCTGTCATTGCCAAGAAAGGGGATATAACAAAGTATTGAGATGAACTTTTCTTATTGACCAAATACTTATTCTCCACCATAATTTGAGAACTTGCACAATTGGTGGCTGACTAAATACTTTTTTCTCCCACTGTAGGCTTATTGTGGTATCTGCATCCAGTGTATATGTGATTTATACTGAGGATCACACCCAGTATACAGGACAGGAGAAGTGGTACTGTTCAGTGTCCATATATACAGGACAAGAGAACTAGTACAAGGAACTATACCCAGAAATGATTTTGAAGGCTTAAAGGGGTACTCCCATGGAATTTTTTTTATTTATTTATTTATTTTTTTTAAATCAACTGGTGCCAGAAAGTTAAACAGATTTGTAAATTACTTCTATAAAAAAATCTTAATCCTTCCAATACATTTTAGGAGCTGTATACTACAGAGGAAATGTTTTTCTTTTTGGATTTCTCTGCTGTCATGACCACAGTGCTCTCTGCTGACCTCTGCTGTCCATTTTAGGAACTGTCCAGAGCAGCATATGTTTGCTATGGGGATTTTCTCCTGCTCTGGACAGTTCCAAAAATGGACAGAGGTGTCAGCAGAGAGCACTGTGGTCGTGACATCAGAGTAATCCAAAAAGAAAAGCAATTTTTTCTGTAGTGTACAGCACCTAAAAAGTACTGGAAGGATTAAGATTTTTGAATAGAAGTCATTTACAAATCTGTTTAACTTTCTGGCACCAGTTGATTTAAAAAAATAAAAATAAAAAAAGGTTTTCCATGGGAGTACCCCTTTAAGATGGGGCTATTTATGTCTGATCCTATTACATTTATATAATTCACAATTCAGTCATTAGGTCTGAGCAGACAGGACAGTCACTGACAATACCCAAAGAGATTTCCCCCTTTATGTCAGTGTTTCCCAACCAGGGTGCCTCCAGCTGTTGCAAAACTACAACTCCCAGGATGCCCGGACAGCCTTCGGCTGTCCGGGCATCCTGGGAGTTGTAGTTTTGCAACAGCTGGAGGCACCCTGGTTGGGAAACACTGCTTTATGTTATGGAAGTAGTGGAGGTCACAGAGAGGGGTCTTCCCCCCCCATAATAAATCTTCCTCTCCCCCTTCTGATCAGTATATCTGACCCCTACATAGCCAGATGCTGAATATTCTCGTCCCCGATGTCCCTTATTTTATAATGTTCTTATAGATATTTTTGGAATAAATGAAAACTTTATTAAGTGTTGTTAACATATGTGGCGGCCACCTATGGGGCATCTAGGGTAAGCAGGTATGTGGACATGTTACTGGTCAGTGCACTCACGGTATCTGTAGTTTGCTTTTTCGTGGGATCTTTTTGGCTACTTAAAATGTGTCATATTAAATGTTTCTGCATTGTAGGTTTCTGGAATTATTAGAGGATTTCTTAAAAGAAGCTGCTGATATCTCTATGGGATCAGGATATATATAGTATTTATATACACTCCCCCTCCAGCTATATCTGTATACTGCTGCTATCTCTATGGGATCAGGATATATAGTAGTTATACACCTCTCCTCCAGCTCTATCTGTATACTGCTGCTATCTCTATGGGATCAGGATATATAGTATCTATATACCTCCCCTCCAGCTCTATCTGTATACTGCTGCTGCTATCTCTATGGGATCAGGATATATAGTAGTTATATACCTCCCATCCCGCTCTATCTGTATAGGATCAGGATATATAGTATTTATATACCTCCCCTCCAGCTCTATCTGTATACTGCTGCTATCTCTATGGGATCAAGATGTATAGTAGTTATACACCTCCCCTCCAGCTCCATCTGTATACTGCTGCTGTTATCTCTATGGGATCAGGATATATAGTAGTTATACACCTCTCCTCCAGCTCTATCTGTATACTGCTGCTATCTCTATGGGATCAGGATATATAGTATCTATATACCTCCCCTCCAGCTCTATCTGTATACTGCTGCTGATATCTCTATGGGATCAGGATATATAGTAGTTATACATCTCCCCTCCAGCTCTATCTGTATACTGCTGCTGATATCTCTATGGGATCAAGATATATAGTAGTTATACACCTTTCCTCCAGATCTATCTGTCTACTGCTGCTGTTATCTCTTTGGGATCAAGATATATAGTAGTTATACACCTCCCCTCCAGTTCTATCTGTATACTGCTGCTGCTATCTCTATGGGATCAGGATATATAGTAGTTATATACCTCCCATCCCGCTCTATCTGTATAGGATCAGGATATATAGTATTTATATACCTCCCCTCCAGCTCTATCTGTATACTGCTGCTATCTCTATGGGATCAAGATGTATAGTAGTTATACACCTCCCACCCAGCTCCATCTGTATACTGCTGCTGTTATCTCTATGGGATCAGGATATATAGTAGTTATACACCTCCTCTCCAACTCCATCTGTATACTGCTGCTGCTATCTCTATGGGATCAGGATACATAGTAGTTATACTCCTCCCAGCTCTATCTGTATACTGCTGCTATCTCTATGGGATCAGGATATATAGTAGTTATACACCTCCCCTCCAGCTCTATCTGTATACTGCTGCTATCTCTATGGGATCAGGATATATAGTAGTTATACACCTCCCCTCCAGCTCTATCTGTATACTGCTGCTGCTATCTCTATAGGATCAGGATATATAGTAGTTATACACCTCCCCTCCAGCTCTATCTGTATACTGCTGCTATCTCTATGTGATCAGGATATATAGTAGTTATACATCTCCCCTCCAATTCTTTCTCTATACTGCTGCTGCCATTACTATGTATGTAGTAAAAAAAAAATGCAGGAAAACCAAAGGACCTCATTTGTGATTCTAGGTTAAATCTTTGTTCTCATGGAAATATTTATTTGAAAAAAATGCACTTTAATGGTCCATTCACACATACAGTATCCTGCACAAATTGGATGCGCAGGATTTTATGCTGCAGATTCCAATGTAAACTAAATGACTGAACACAGCATGAAATCCTGCGCTTCAAACCTGCGCAGGACAAATAGTGTGAATAGACCCTAAATGAGAAAAAGCATGTCATCACTTCACCTGCACCCTAATTAGATGACCAGCTGCAGTGATCAGACTCCACTCTCTCTCTCTCTCTCTGCAAAGCCAGAGGATTCATGGAAAATGTAGACAGCATTAGGAAATCATTTTAGTGGTGGAATTATAATCAGTATGGCTGCAAACTCCTTGGACCCCCTTTATGCACCAGGGCTACTATTTCTGCACCCTATATACTTCTTCTATGACTTTATCCCATAGATCCTTTCACCTGGACGTCGGCGCTTCATTTTCAATGTATCCAAGGACAGAGATACGGAGTTCCGTTTTTGATTCACTCGCCCATTGGAAGATCTGGAAATTTTGACTTTCTTACTAGATTATTGAGTGAAAAAAAAGAAATCCAGGACAAAGAGGCCGATAACAATTGTCTTTTATGTGTTTTTTATGTTCTTCCTCGCACGCTAATAATAAGATACATAAATGACACAAAAAGTCTATATACATCATAAGGCACCATTGTGAATCAGCCGGCAACGCGTTTCAGAGCGTCTTAAAGGGGTCGTCTGCCTTTATGTAGTCGGAGCTAAGTCATTGGCAAGTTAAGCGTCCTGCAATGTATCCTTACGGGCTTTGCGAATCAACATCTTGAGACCTCCGCTTGCTGTCAGTGATTTGAAACTGGAGAAAACACATCTAATAGAAAACAGTGTAGCAAACATAGAAAATGAATCAGCAGTTATGTTGCAAAACTACAACTCCCAGCAAGCCCAGACAGCCGTTGGCTGTCTGGGCTTGCGGGGAGTTGTAGTTTTGCAACAGCTGGAGGTTCATAGTTCATAGACCACCGCTCTAGGAAATTGTAAGCTGAACATATGCCCTGAAAGTTCGTAACAATGTATCAGAGCGGGTCACATGTCTGTAGTATGGAGGCATATATATATATATATATATATATATATATATATATATATATATAATTTAGCTTCCTGAACATTGTGTAGATTGGATACAATTGTAGCTAAACTCACAGCTGTGAGAAATATTAGATCTGTAAAGACACTGCCATTCACTGACTGGAAGCAGAGATTTTGAAAACAGTGGCACATATAAAAAATATCAAGTCTAATAGAAAATTGCAGTAAAATAAGTAAAAGGGAACCTGTTAAATTAAAAATGCAGTATAATCTGCAGGTATCATGTTATAGAGCAGGAGGAGCAGAGCAGATGATATATACAATACAGTACAATCTGCAGGTATCATGTTATAGAGCAGGAGGAGCTGAGCAGATGATATATACAATACAGTACAATCTGCAGGTATCATGTTATAGAGCAGGAGGAGCTGAGCAGATGATATATACAATACAGTACAATCTGCAGGTATTATGTTATAGAGCAGGAGGAGCTGAGCAGATGATATATACAATACAGTACAATCTGCAGGTATCATGTTTTAGAGCAGGAGGAGCTGAGAAAATGATATATACAATACAGTACAATCTGCAGGTATCAGGTTATAGAGCAGGAGGAGCTGAGCAGATGATATATACAATACAGTGCAATCTGCAAGTATCATGTTAAAGAGCAGGAGGAGCTGAGCAGATCATATATACAATACAGACCAATCTGCAGGTATCATGTTATAGAGCAGGAGGTGCTGAGCAGATGATATATATAAAACATGACAATCTGCAGGTATCATGTTATAGAGCAGGAGGAGCTGAGCAGATGATATATACAATACAGTACAATCTGCAGGTAACATGTTACAGAGCAGGAGGAGCTGAGCAGATGATATATACAATACAGTACAATCTGCAGGTATCATGTTATAGAGCAGGAGGAGCTGAGCAGATGATATATATACAATACAGTACAATCTGCAGGTGTCATGTTATAGAGCAGAAGGAGCTGAACAGATGATATATATACAATACAGTACAATCTGCAGGTATCATGTTATAGGGCAGAAGGAGCTGGGAAGATGATATATATACAATACAGTACAATCTGCAAGTGTCATGTTATAGAGCAGAAGGAGCTGAACAGATGATATATATACAATACAGTACAGTCTGCAGGTATCATGTTATAGGGCAGAAGGAGCTGGGAAGATGATATATATACAATACAGTACAATCTGCAAGTGTCATGTTATAGAGCAGAAGGAGCTGAACAGATGATATATATACAATACAGTACAATCTGCAGGTATCATGTTATAGAGCAGGAGGAGCTGAGCAGATGATATATACAATACAGTATAATCTGCAGGTATCATATTATTGAGCAGGAGGAGCTGAGCAGATGATATATACATACAATCTACAGGTATCATATTATTGAGCAGGAGGAGCTGAGCAGATGATATATACAATACAGTACAATCTACAGGTATCATGTTATAGAGCATAAGGAGCTGAGCAGATATATACAATAAAGTACAATCTGCAGGAATCATGTTATAGGGCAGGAGGAGCTGAGCAGATGATATATACAATACAGTACAATCTGCAGGTATCTTATAGAGCAGGAGGAGCTGAGCAGATGATATATGCAATACAGTACAATCTGCAGGTATCATCTTATAGAGGAGGAGGAGCTGAGCAGATGATATATACAATACAGTATAATCTGCAGGTATCATGTTATAGAGCAGGAGGAGCTGAGCAGATAATATAAACAATACAGTATAATCTGCAGGTATCATGTTATAGAGCAGGAGGAGCTGAGCAGATGATATAAACAATACAGTACAATCTGCAGGTATCATGTTATAGAGCAGGAGGAGCTGAGCAGATGATATATACAACACAGTACAATCTGCAGGTATCATGTTATAGAGCAGGAGGAGCTGAGCAGATGATATATACAACACAGTACAATCTGCAGGTATCATGTTATAGAGCAGGAGGAGCTGAGCAGATAATATATACAATACAGTATAAATCGTCTGCTCGGTAGTGATAAGCGGCATATGCTCATTATTCGTCCTATATTCCCGAATTTCACATATTCGTTCACTTTTTTCCCCATGTGAAATTCGTAATAAAATTTGCCACATGCGCATGTGCGATTATATCATTCAACTAACTACTTTCCTATTGGTTGCTAGGGATGTCACTAACATCTGACAACTGTATTTGCATCCTTCTCATTGGCCCACAAGCTTAAAGAAGGGAGGGATCAGTGTCTTCAGGTAGTGCCGATATTCGCATATTTTTCACATAAAATTTGCATTTGCTTATTTGCCTTCTTTGGACCACAAGCTGGAAGCAGGGAGGGATGATCACTTTTTATTTACACAGTACAGTAGTACACATCATTGTGATGTGTACTGTGAAAAAAAGAAAAAAAAATATTTGTCATAGCGAATATTCTAAATATTCGCGATATCGTGAAGTTCCGATATTCGCGAAAAAATTTGCTATTCGAATATTCGCACTCAACACTACTTCGCAGCTCCTCCTGCTCTATAACATGATACCTGCAGATTGTACTGTATTGTATATATAATCTGCTCAGCTCCTCCTGCTCTATAACTTGATACCTGCAGATTGTACTGTATTGTATATATAATCTGCTCAGCTCCTCCTGCTCTATAACATGTTACTTGCATATTGTACTTTATTGTATATATCACCTGCTTAGCTCCTCCTGCTCTATAACTTGATACCTGCAGATTGTACTGTATTGTATATATATCATCTGCTCAGCTCCTCCTGCTCTATAACATGTTACTTGCATATTGTACTTTATTGTATATATCACCTGCTTAGCTCCTCCTGCTCTATAACTTGATACCTGCAGATTGTACTGTATTGTATATATATCATCTGCTCAGCTCCTCCTGCTCTATAACATGTTACTTGCATATTGTACTTTATTGTATATATCACCTGCTTAGCTCCTCCTGCTCTATAACTTGATACCTGCAGATTGTACTGTATTGTATATATCATCTGCTCAGCTCCTCCTGCTCTACAACATGATACCTGCAGATTGTACTGTATTGTATATATCATCTGCTCAGCTCCTCCTGCTCTATAACATGTTACCTGCAGATTGTACTGTATTGTATATATAATCTGCTCAGCTCCTCCAGCTCTATAACATGATACCTGCAGATTGTACTGTATTGTATATATCATCTGCTCAGCTCCTCCTGCTCTTTAACATGATACCTGCAGATTGTACTGTATTGAATATATAATCTGCTCAGCTCCTCCTGCTCTATAACATGATACCTGCAGATTATACTGTATTGCATATATCATCTGCTCAGCTCCTCCTGCTCTATAACATGATACCTATAGATTATACTGTATTGTAGATATCATCTGCTCAGCTCCTCCTGCTCTATAACATGATACCTGCAGATTGTACTGTATTGTATATATCATCTGCTCAGCTCCTCCTGCCCTATAACATGATACCTTCAGATTGTACTGTTTTGTATATATTATCTGCTCAGCTCCTCCTGCTCTATAACATGATACCTATAGATTGTACTGTATTGTATATATCATCTGCTCAGCTCCTCCTGCTCTATAACATGGCTACCTGCAGATTATACTGTATTGTATATATCATCTGCTCAGCTCCTCCTGCTCTATAACATGATACCTGTAGATTGTACTGTATTGTATATATCATCTGCTCAGCTCCTCCTGCTCTATAACATGATACCTGCTGATTATACTGTATTGTGTTTATCATCTGCTTAGCTCCTCCTGCTCTATAACATGATACCTGCAATTGTACTGTATTGTATATATCATCTGCTCAGCTCCTCCTGCTCTATAACATGTTACCTGCAGATTGTACTGTATTGTATATATATCATCTGCTCAGCTCCTTCTGCTCTATAACATGATACCTGCAGATTGTACTGTATTGTATATATCATCTGCTCAGCTCCTCCTGCTCTATAACATGTTACCTGCAGATTTTACTGTATTGTATATATCGTCTGCTCAGCTCCTCCTGCTCTATAACATGATACCTGTAGTTTGTACTGTATTGTATATATCATCTGCTCAGCTCCTCCTGCTCTATAACATGATTCCTGCAGATTGTACTGTATTGTATATATCATCTGCTCAGCTCCTCCTGCTCTATAACATGATACCAGCAGATTGGACTGTATTGTGTATATATATCCTCTGCTCAGCTCCTCCTGCTCTATAACATGATACCTGCAGATTGTACTGTATTGTGTATATCATCTGCTCAGCTCCTTCTGCTCTATAATATGATACCTGCAAATTGTACTGTATTGTATATATCATCTGCTCAGCTCCTCCTGCTCTATAACATGATACCTGCAGATTGTACTGTATTGTATATATCATCTGCTCAGCTCCTCCTGCTCTATAACATGATACCTACAGATTATACTGTATTGTATATATCATCTGATCAGCTCTTCCTGCTCTATAACATGTTACCTGCAGATTTCACTGCCTTTTAATGTGACAGGTTCCCTTTAAATGGGAAATGTCACTTAATAAAAATACTTTTGATATGTTGTAGAGTCAGGATTGGTTGGGGTCTGAGTTCCTGAACACCAACCGATGGCTAAAACGACCTGCGATAGACGTGCGCTAAACAAGACATTACAGTGTAATTCTATGGGATTATCCCGGTCAGCCATGCTTTCCTCCCAGCTCTGAACACTTAGACCTCGACCAAACAAAACGTGTTTTAAAGTGACAGTTACGCTATAACATTATACAATGATAAGGTGTTATTTACATAAGGCAGGAAACTACCTTAAAGGGGTATTCCACTGGAAAACATTTTTTTGTAATCAACTGGTGCCAGAAATGACTTCTATTAAAAAATCTTAATCCTTCCAGTACCTACCACAGGAAGTTATTATTTTTTTTTTATTTCCTTTCTCTCTCTGACCACAGTTCTCTCTGCTGACACCTCAGTCCATGTCAGGAACTGTCCAGAGCTGGAGCAAATCTCCATAGCAAACCTCTCCTGCTCTGGACAGTTCCTGACATGGACAGAGGTGTCAGCAGAGAGCACTGTGATCAACAGAAAATAACTACATAACTTCCTGTGGAGCATACAGCAGCTGATAAGTACTGGAAGGATTAAGATTTTTTTTAAATAGAAGTAATTTACAAATCTGTTTAAAGGACATCTGCAGCAAAAGACCACTCATCCCCTATTCACAGGATAAGGGATAAGTGTCTGATCGCGGGAGGTCCGACTGCCGGGACCCCCCAGCAGTCTCCTGCATGGGCCCCCGCATTGTTGCTCTATGTGAGGTCTCATTGTCGCTCTCTGAGGTTGACGGTACGCCCCCTCCCCATACAGTTGTATGTGAGAGGCGGGTAGGCACTAACGCTGCCTCCCCGCTTCTCCCATAGAGATACATGGAGGAGGCGTGTCGGCCATGGCGTCATGCTGCGGCCGGCATGCCTCCTGCATGGGAGAGCTGTGGCCCCGTGCAGGAGATCGTGGGGGGGGGGGGGTCCCAGCGTTCGGACCCCCCGCAATCAAACACTTATCTCCTATCCTGTGCATAGGGGATAAGATGACTTTTTCTGCAGATGTTCTTTAAAGGGGTACTCTGGTCTTAAGACATCTTATCCCCTATCCAAAGGATAGGGGATAAGATGTCTGACCGTGGGGGTCCCGCCGCAAGCGGCGGGACCCCCACGGTCAGACATCTTATCCCCTATCCAAAGGATAGGGGATGAGATGTCTTAGGGCTGGAGTACCCCTTTAACTTTCTGGCACCAGTTGATTTAAACTTTTTTTTCCAGTGGAGTACCCCTTTAAAGTATCTGAAGTTCATCACTGATCTGTAGTTTAGAAGGACTTTTGTCTTGAAGCCGTGTACGGTGTCCGGTGTTCCGAGGTCGGTCGGTGACCGTGGTATTCCTGAGGGTGTGTGGGTGGCTGGACATTCGGGGGATGCCCTGGTAGGTCACTCTGAGGTCGGCTTCGTTTTAGGTGAATATTTTGTAGATCCCCATTGTCAGGAGCAGATGGTGGGTGATGACTGAGGAGGGAACAATAGAGTTATAGATGTGATACATATCACCGCTGTTACATTGGGGACACTTCTCTTCCGATCTATTCCTGGGAAAGCTGGATAACTAGTAATATGACAAATTCTTTTGGGGTCCTCGACTATACGGGGGCAAAAGTTACATCTGGACCTTGATGCTCCTCAGCTAGGGTCGCCACTTTTCTTGCAAAAAAAAAAAGAGAAATATTGGCCATGCTAATTTGCATAATTAATTATATATGCGTGACATCACAGGATACACATATGCGGGAAGAAGTTTTGTCCTATTCTGACCCCTATAACTTATTTTATTTCTCCTTATACTGGGCCTGTAAGAGGGCTAATTTTTTGCGCCCCGATCTGTAGTTTTTAACACGACCATTATTGTTTCGATGTGACTTTTTGATCGCTTTTTTTAACTTAAATTTTGCAGTTGCAGTTCGTTACTAACTACAACTCCCAGCATGCCCTGATGCAGCCTGTGGCTCAGCAGCCGCCCCAAACGAAAACTACAACTCCCAGCATGTGGGACTTTGTAGTAGTATATAATATAGGTCAGTGTTTCCCAACCAGTGGTGCCTCCAGCTGTTGCAAAACTACAACTCCCAGCATGTTGGACTATATAGTAGAATATATTATAGGTCAGTGTATCCCAACCAGGGTGCCTCCAGCTGTTGCAAAACTACAACTCCCAGCATGTTGGACTATATAGTAGTATATAGTATACGTCAGTGTTTACCAACCACGGTGCCTCCAGCTGTTGCAAAACTACAACTCCCAGCATGTTGGACTATATAGTAGAATATAGTATAGGTTAGTGTTTCCCAGCCAGGGGTGCCTCCAGCTGTTGCAGAACTACAACTCCCAGCATGTTTTGACTATATAGTAGAATATATTATAAGTCAATGTTTCCCAATCAGGGTGCCTCCAGCTGTTGCAAAACTACAACTCCCAGCATGTTTTGACTATATAGTAGAATATATTATAAGTCAATGTATGCCAACCGGGGTGTCTCCATCTGTTGCAAAACTACAACTCCCAGCATGCCCGGACAGCCGTTGGCTGTCCGGGCATGCTGGGAGTTGTAGTTTTGCAACAGCTTGAGGTGCTTTGGTTTGGAAACACTAGTGTAGTATATGGTGCAACATTCCGGGAGTTGGAGGATTGGTTTGATAAATAATGGCCATTGCATTGCCGGTATTTTTAATATAAAAATACCGGCATGGTGGCCAAAATACCGAGTGTGAATCAGGGGCTGGGACCTAAAATGTCCTGCCTCCCCAGATACCTACTGAGTTACAAGGCTGCCATAACCCCTGTGACCTGGAATGAAGGACTTGTCATCGTTAAAGGGGTATTCCATGAAAAAACATTTTATTTTTATATCAACTGGCTCCAAAAAGTTAAACAGATTTGTAAATGACTTCTATTAAAAAAAATCTTAATCCTACCAGTACTTATCAGCTGCTGAAGTTGAGTTGTTCTTTTCTGTCTGACCACAGTGCTCTCTGCTTACACCTTTGTCTGTCTCAGGAACTGCACAGAGCAGGAGAGGTTTGCTATGGGGATTTTCTGCTATTCTGGACAGTTCCTGAGACAGACAGAAGTGTCAGCAGAGAGCACTGTGTTCAGGCAGAAAAGAACAACTCAACTTCAGCAGCTGATAAGTACTGGTAGGATTAAGATATTTTTTTTAATAGAAGTAATATACAAACCTGTTTAACTTTATGGAGCCATTGATATGAATAAATTTTTTTTTTTTTTTTATGGAATACCCCTTTAAAGTAACCTCTATGGACTGAGGACCCTGCAAACAGCTTCTCATATCTCAGCGGCCTTTGGAACATTACCTGCGAGACCGGGATAGATGAAGGAGGCTGAACCTAAAAAAAGAGTCAAGAACATGGTGGTTAGGTTCTTACTGTTCTATCCAAGAACTTTAGTTTAGCTTGTAAGCTCTATGGGATATGTTGTCCTGTGGTCCTGAAGCCAGTCCTAGCAGCAACCATTAGGACAAGCTTATAGAGAGGTACAACTCCAATGAGAACAATTAAAGGGGTTATCCAGGAAAAAACTTTTTTTTATATATCAACTGGCTCCAGAAAGTTAAACAGATTTGTAAATTACTTCTATTAATTTTTTTTAATCCTTTCAGTACTTACGAGCTTCTGAAGTTGAGTTGTTCTTTTCTGTCTAAGTGTTTTCCGATGACACGTGTCTCGGGAACCGCCCAGTTTAGAAGAAAATCCCCATAGCAAACCTCTTCTAAATTGGGCGGTTCCCGAGACACGTGTCATCAGAAAACACTTAGACAGAAAAGAACAACTCAACTTCAGAAGCTCATAAGTAGTGAAAGGATTAAGATTTTTTTAATAGAAGTAATTTACAAATCTGTTTAACTTTCTGGAGCCAGTTGATATATTGAAACAAAGGTTTTGCCTGGATAACCCCTTTAAATCTTGGCTGCTCTACCTGTTTACACTGAGATAGGAGAATATGTCCATATGGTGATCCTTCCCGTGACCTTGGCGTTATTAGCACCAAGCCTGTAACCGGTCACTTTAGAGAAGGAGGTCTGACCCGTACAGGGATCGGACCCGCAACCTTGGCGTTATTAGAACCACTTTCTAACCAACTGAGCTAACCGGCCATGTTAGAAAACCCGTGACCTTGGGGTTATTAGCACCACACTTTAAAGGAGAGCTCCCACCATCACTTTTTTTTTCCTGTCCCTGCCTATTACCCATCTATCCCTAACCCCCTCCCTGCCTTTAATTTTTTTTTTACATTTTAAAAAATGCCTTTTGTCTGCCTGGCAGTGTGCTCACTACCAGGCAGACTTCCCCAGCAGGCACCACGTCACTGATGCCTGCTGGGGCCAACACTTCCGCCCGTAGTTCACCTATACAGGGTGCCTCCAGCTGTTTCCCCACTGTAACTCCCAGCTTGCCCTGACATTGGCTGTCAGGGCATGCTGGGAGTTGTAGTGGGGAAACAACTGGAGGCATACTGTATAGCTGAAAACAGTATCTGTGATCGCTGTGCACATCCCGCTCCCCGCCGCGCAGCCCGCAACCCCCCCCCCCCCCATCACGCCGCTCAACTCACTCCCCACCCCCCCTTAGTTCACCTATTCAGTGTCCCTTCAGCTGTTTCCCCACTACAACTCCCAGCTTGCGCTAACATCTATTGGCTGTCAGGACATGCTGGGAGTTGTAGTGGGGAAACAACTGGAGGCATACTGTATAGGGAAATGGCCGCACATCCCGCTCCCGCCGCGCAACCCGCAACCCCCTGGCTCCGCTGCGCCGCTCAACCCACTACCCCCCCCCCCTCCCCTCCCCCCGCAAAAGCACAAAAACACATTGAAAACAGACACAACATAGATATTTTTACCTGTCGCCGGGAACCGGGGCCTGCCAGGGAGCCTGCGCGCGTCCTCTTCTTTCAAAGCGCTCGCTCCCGCCTGTCTGATTGACAGGCGGGAGCGAGCACCGCAGTGACTGAATTCCGACTCGTTGCCAGGCTTCAACGATTCGAAATTCATTAGTGAGGTCACTGCCTAATGCATTCGGCCACTAGGAGGGCGACCCCTAGTGACCGAATTTAAAAGTGATTTTAAACTGTTTTAAAATCACTTTTTTAAATTAAAGTATATTAGAGATATGTTGTAGTACTTAAGTACTACAACATATCAATTTTTTGATTTCATGACAGTGCCCATTTAACCAACTGAGCTAACCGACCATGTTAGACGTGGTGCTAATAATGCCAAGTTCGTGGGGTCGATCCCCGTACGGGCCAGTCCGTTATACACATGAAAGTAGACCACTGCTCAGTATGGCAGCACACTGTGCCTCATAGGATACCAAGTCCATCCAAATAGCCTCTGGGTACATGGCATGAACATGTACTATGGAGTATTTGCAGCTCCATAGTACATAGGGAGTAATTATAAATAGACAAATAAGGGTTAAAGACCTACACATAGTAACCAAGAGTACAGAAATACATTGGTGACCAGACACGCAGTTATAGGGCTCAACTCCACTATTAGGCTATACCTGTAACAGCTAGTAAAATTTATAAAAGAAGTCAACTAAATTTTATAAAATGGAGAGAATCCCAACGTATTTCCCCATGGTGTTGCCAGCATCATCAGGGATCAACATACAACAACAAAATACCACAACAATGTCACATACATGCTCTCGCCCACAGCCTCTGTCCCTTTCTATTGCGTATCTGCCTTAACTGAGGGATCCACAACCACAAAGATGGTCCCTATCTATCCACGTGCTGGGACTTTAAAATCAAAATAACAAACTACAAAATACTCAGTCACAGGTCAGGGAATTGTCAGGAATACAAAAGGGAAACAAACAATAACAATACAGAGGGAGACAAACAGATAAATCAACAACAAGCTAAAATCAGAACCAACTAGAGAGATGCCGAATCAGAAAGTAAGGGGTTAATCCAGGAAACATGGCCAAAGTCAGATACCACATAATTGAATACAATACAAAAATGACTTCTTTCACAGGCAAAGTGCACTTGCCACTGAAGGTTTAAAGGGGTACTCCAGTGGAAAAAAATTTTTTTAAAGTTAATTGATGCCAGAAAGTTAAACAGATTTGCAAATTACTTCTATTTAAAAAAAATCTTAATCCTTCCAGTACTTATCAGCTGCTGTATGACCCACAGGAAGTTCTTTTCTTTTTGAATTTATTTTCTGTCTGACCAGTGCTCTCTGCTGACACCTCTGTCCAGAGCAGGAGAGGTTTCCTATAGGGATTTGCTTCTGCTCTAGTCAGTTCCTGACATGGACAGAGGTGTCAGCAGAGAGCACTGTGGTCAGACAGAACAGAAATTCAAAAAGAAAAGAACTTCCTGTGGAGCATACAGCAGTTGATAAGTACCGGAAGGATTAGGATTTTTAAATAGAAGTAATTTACAAATCTGTTTAACTTTCTGTCACCAGTTGACTTTAAATTTTTTTTTTTCCATCGGAGTACCCCTTTAAATAGCCAGCTGAACTGTGTGGTCACAGAAGGTATCTGAATGGCTAAAGAGACAGACCCATGGATAGGTCAGAGGGTAACCACAGAAACAAGCTAAGTCAGAACCTAAAAAGTTAATTCTTCAGACCAAAATTGGGTCATTACAAACAGCTTCTAAATCGATCCACTGCACCCCGTGCCAAGAGGGTACCATCTGCTGTTGTTGTGTATTCTTTATATCCCAGTTCTATTCCCCTGATGATCCTGGCCCCACCCAAGGGAAACCTGTTGGGACACTCTACATTGTATATTATTTAGTTGATCTCTTTTGTATATGATACTGGCTTTTTAAGGGGTATTCAACTGGCCAGTGCTCGTAACATATAGTTGCGAACGCTGTGTGCACGCTGCGGGGGGTCGGCCACGCCCCCTCACAATGTCACACCACCACCCTCAATGCAAGTCTATGGGAGGGGGCGTGACGGACGTCACGCCCCCTCCCATAGACTTTCATTGAGGGGGGTGTGGCGTGACATCACGAGGCAGCATGGCCGACCCTGCAGCATGCACACAGCGTTCGTAACTAAATGTTCCGAATGCTGGTCAGTGGAGTACCCCTTTAAAGATATAAAACATACTTTTTGGATATTATGGCTATAGACTGTACAAGTATCATATATGAAAGAGCTCAACCAAATAATATACAATGTAAAGAGTCCCAACGTGTTTCCCCAGAGTGGTGCCAGGATCATCAGGGACATCAAATGCGGTTTAAGGAAAATATAAACAGCTGATTTACTAACTTATATCAGAAAGCCATCCAAAAGGAAGGAAAAGTAAAAGGAAGCCTGATACATCTTAGGGATAGATCCTGTGGTCTCGGATACATACTCTGAAGTCTAAATTCTGCCACTAGGACGCCTCCCGTCTGCTCTTTTTGCTGTCTCCGTTTTCCGCACATCTGCCGATATGAAACAATAAAGTAGTTATGATCATGACAATTTGGTTTGTTTTTTATTCGGCGCAGGGTTTTGCTGGTCAATGTGATGTTATAATACTGGGTCTATAGAGTATATGGAGGGTATAATGGGTGTATTACAGTAAATTGTGAATGGCTGGTGGATCTTATTGGCTCATGTAGGTAAGAAGTGATGCATCATGGGACAAAATATAAAAATAAAAAATGAATAAGTAAAGTCACTGTCAGCCTGTCCCCCTACGGGTCGTCACTATTATTACACATTCACCAGAGGTCATAATTATATATACAGATTATGGGGGGTATTCATGGAAAATGGAGGAGGTGCACAACTTTTTACTCCATTAAAGGGGTACTCCTGTGGAATTTTTTATTTCATTTTTTTTAAAGGGGAATTCCAGGAAAAACTTATATATATATATATATATATATATATATCAACTGGCTCCAGAAAGTTAAACAGATTTGTAAATTACTTCTATTAAAAAATCTTAATCCTTTCAGTACTTATGACCCTCTGAAGTTTAGGTTGTTCTTTTGTAAGTGCTCTCTGATGACACGTGTCTCGGGAAACGCCCAGTTTAGAAGTAAATCCCCATAGCAAACCTCTTCTAAACTGGGCGCTTCCTGAGACACGTGTCATCAGAGAGCACTTAGACAGAAAAGAACAACCTAAACTTCAGAAGCTCATAAGTACTGAACGGATTAAGATTTTTTAATAGAAGTAATTTACAAATCTGTTTAACTTTCTGGAGCCAGTTTATATATAAAGAAAAGTTTTTGCCTTTTTGCCTTTAAATCAACTGGTGCCAGAAAGTTAAACAGATTTGTAAATTACTCCTATTAAAAAATCTTAACCCTTCCAGTACTTTTTAGGGGCTGTACACTACAGAGGAAATGCTTTTCTTTTTGGATTTCTCTTCTGCCATGACCACAGTGCTCTCTACTGACCTCTGCTGTCCATTTTAGGAACTGTCCAGAGCAGCAATATGTTTGCTATGGGCATTTTCTCCTGCTCTGGACAGTTCCTAAAATGGACAGCAGAGGTCAGCAGAGAGCACTGTGTGGTCATGGCAGGAGAGAAATCCAAAAAGAAAAGCATTTCCTCTGTAGTATACAGCCCCTAAAAAGTAATGGAAGGATTAAGATTTTTTTTTAGAAGTAAATTGCAAATCTTTTTAACTTTCTGGCACCTGTTGATTAAAAAACAAAAAAAAATTTCCACGGGAGTACCCCTTTAATTCACATGGTGAAAACTGTACTTGCACCAAATTGATTACTTGGCGCAGGGCATGGGGTAAATCTGGTGCTGATCAAATTTCTCTACGACTTTTTGTGCGACTTTTAAAAATGCTGTCCACAGCCAGTTTCTAAGGCATGTCAGGACTGGTGTAGTTTTTTGCCTAAATTACAGCAGTTGCGCCAGAATTTGTGGCTTTTCAGTTTGTCGCATATCATAAATTCCTGACCCCTGCATGATTTCAACTCAAATCACAACTTCCAACGTCACTTTGAAAAAAAATTTCTATTTAGTTTGGTGCAAAACATTGTCGCAAAAAACTACTGCACCAAAAAACTAAAAAAATTATAAAAAGCGACAAATTACAGCCAAAATAATGGGGTAAAAGGTTCCATAAATACTGCTCTTTGTCTCTAAAAAGCAGCTGCATCAAAAATGTAAGACAAACTAGAGCCCAAATAATGGAGTACAAGGTTTTCTAAATCCCCCTCCACGTCCGCCACTCACCACAGGGCAGGAGAACTTCTCGCTGTCGCACAGATACGTCTCGCAGTGCAGCCAAACCTTGGATAACTTGGGGACGTTCTGGAAGCGGAAGGCGCTGAACTGGAATGTCGCCCGACTGTTCTTCCCATTTTCATGCACAATAATCGACTCATCTGATGCACAACTACAAATATATAGAGACCAAACATCAGGGAATACTTCTACATCAATGGTTATATTACTGTACATAGAGGGCAGTATTATAGTAGTTATATTCTTGTATATAGGAGCAGTATTATAGAAGTTATATTCTTGTATATAGGAGCAGTATTATAGTAGTTATATTCTTGTATATAGGGGCAGTATTATAGTAGTTATATTCTTGTATATAGGAGCAGTATTATAGTAGTTATATTCTTGTATATAGGAGCAGTATTATAGTAGTTATATTCTTGTATATAGGAGCAGTATTATAGTAGTTATATTCTTGTATATAGGAGCAGTATTATAGTAGTTATATTCTTGTATATAGGAGGCAGTATTATAGTAGTTATATTCTTGTATATAGGAGCAGTATTATAGTAGTTATATTCTTGTATATAGGGGCAGTATTACAGTAGTTATATTCTTGTATATAGGAGCAGTATTATAGTAGTTATATTCTTGTATATAGGAGCAGTATTATAGTAGTTATATTCTTGTATATAGGAGCAGTATTATAGTAGTTATATTCTTGTATATAGGAGGCAGTATTATAGTAGTTATATTCTTGTATATAGGAGGCAGTATTATAGTAGTTATATTCATGTATATAGGAGCAGTATTATAGTAGTTATATTCTTGTATATAGGAGCAGTATTATAGTAGTTATATTCTTGTATATAAGAGGCAGTATTATATTAGTTATATTACTGTACATAGGGGGCAGTATTATAGTAGTTATATTACTGTACATAGGGGGCAGTATTATAGTAGTTATATTCTTGTATATAGGAGCAGTATTATAGTAGTTATATTCTTGTATATAGGAGCAGTATTATAGTAGTTATATTCTTGTATATAGGAGCAGTATTATAGTAGTTATATTCTTGTACATAGGAGCAGTATAATAGTAGTTATATTCTTGTATATAGGAGCAGTATTATAGTAGTTATATTCTTGTATATAGGAGCAGTATTATAGTAGTTATATTCTTGTATATAGGAGCAGTATTATAGTAGTTATATTCTTGTATATAGGAGGCAGTATTATAGTAGTTATATTCTTGTATACAGAGCAGTATTATAGTAGTTATATTCTTGTATATAGGAGCAGTATTATAGTAGTTATATTCTTGTATATAGGAGCAGTATTATAGTAGTTATATTCTTGTATATATGAGCAGTATTATAGTAGTTATATTCTTGTATATAGGAAGCAGTATTATAGTAGTTATATTCTGGTATATAGGAGCAGTATTATAGTAGTTATATTCTTGTATATAGGAGGCAGTAATATAGTAGTTATATTCTTGTATATAGGAGCAGTATTATAGTAGTTATATTCTTGTATATAGGAGCAGTATTATAGTAGTTATATTCTTGTATATAGGAGCAGTATTATAGTAGTTATATTCTTGTATATAGGAGCAGTATTATAGTAGTTATATTCTTGTATATAGGAGCAGTATTATAGTAGTTATATTCTTGTATATAGGAGTCAGTATTATAGTAGTTATATTCTTGTATATAAGAGGCAGTATTATATTAGTTATATTACTGTACATAGGGGGCAGTATTATAGTAGTTATATTACTGTACATAGGGGGCAGTATTATAGTAGTTATATTCTTGTATATAGGAGGCAGTATTATAGTAGTTATATTCTTGTATATAGGAGCAGTATTATAGTAGTTATATTCTTGTATATAGGGAGCAGTATTATAGTAGTTATATTCTTGTATATAGGAGCAGTATTATAGTAGTTATATTATTGTATATAGGAGCAGTATTATAGTAGTTATATTCTTGTATATAGGAGGCAGTATTATAGTAGTTATATTCTTGTACATAGAGGGCAGTATTATAGTAGTTATATTCTTGTATATAGGAGCAGTATTATAGTAGTTATATTCTTGTATATAGGAGCAATATTATAGTAGTTATATTCTTGTATATAGGAGCAGTATTATAGTAGTTATATTCTTGTATATAGGAGCAGTATTATAGTAGTTATATTCTTGTATATAGGAGCAGTATTATAGTAGTTATATTCTTGTATATAGGAGTCAGTATTATAGTAGTTATATTCTTGTATATAGGAGTCAGTATTATAGTAGTTATATTCTTGTATATAAGAGGCAGTATTATATTAGTTATATTACTGTACATAGGGGGCAGTATTATAGTAGTTATATTACTGTACATAGGGGGCAGTATTATAGTAGTTATATTCTTGTATATAGGAGGCAGTATTATAGTAGTTATATTCTTGTATATAGGAGCAGTATTATAGTAGTTATATTCTTGTATATAGGAGCAGTATTATAGTAGTTATATTCTTGTATATAGGAGCAGTATTATAGTAGTTATATTCTTGTATATAGGAGTCAGTATTATAGTAGTTATATTCTTGTATATAAGAGGCAGTATTATATTAGTTATATTACTGTACATAGGGGGCAGTATTATAGTAGTTATATTACTGTACATAGGGGGCAGTATTATAGTAGTTATATTCTTGTATATAGGAGGCAGTATTATAGTAGTTATATTCTTGTATATAGGAGCAGTATTATAGTAGTTATATTCTTGTATATAGGGAGCAGTATTATAGTAGTTATATTCTTGTATATAGGAGCAGTATTATAGTAGTTATATTATTGTATATAGGAGCAGTATTATAGTAGTTATATTCTTGTATATAGGAGGCAGTATTATAGTAGTTATATTCTTGTACATAGAGGGCAGTATTATAGTAGTTATATTCTTGTATATAGGAGCAGTATTATAGTAGTTATATTCTTGTATATAGGAGCAATATTATAGTAGTTATATTCTTGTATATAGGAGCAGTATTATAGTAGTTATATTCTTGTATATAGGAGCAGTATTATAGTTGTTATATTCTTGTACATAGGAGCAGTATTATAGTAGTTATATTTTTGTATATAGGAGCAATATTATAGTAGTTATATTGTTGTATATAGGAGCAGTATTATAGTAGTTATATTCTTGTATATAGGAGCAGTATTATAGTAGTTATATTACTGTACATAGAGGGCAGTTTTATAGTAGTTATATTCTTGTATATAGGAGCAGTATTATAGTAGTTATATTCTTGTATATAGGAGCAGTATTATAGTAGTTATATTCTTGTATAAAGGAACAGTATTACAGTAGTTATATTCTTGTATATAGGAGCAGTATTACAGTAGTTATATTCTTGTATATAGGAGCAGTATTATAGTAGTTATATTCTTGTATATAGGGGCAGTATTATAGTAGTTATATTCTTGTATATAGGAGCAGTATTATAGTAGTTATATTCTTGTATATAGGAGCAGTATTATAGTAGTTATATTCTTGTATATAGGAGGCAGTATTATAGTAGTTATATTCTTGTATATAGGAGCAGTATTATAGTAGTTATATTCTTGTATATAGGAGGCAGTATTATAGTAGTTATATTCTTGTATATAGGAGGCAGTATTATAGTAGTTATATTCTTGTATATAGGAGCAGTATTATAGTAGATATATTCTTGTACATAGTATCAGTATTCTAATAGTTATATTCTTGTATATAGGGGCAGTATTATAGTAGTTATATTCTTGTATATAGGAGCAGTATTATAGTAGTTATATTCTTGTATATAGGAGCAGTATTATAGTAGTTATATTCTTGTTGTCACGATGCCGGCTGGCAGGTAGTGGATCCTCTGTGCCAGAGAGGGATTGGCGTGGACCGTGCTAGTGGACCGGTTCTAAGCCACTACTGGTTTTCACCAGAGCCCGCCGCAAAGCGGGATGGTCTTGCTGCGGCGGTAGTGACCAGGTCGTATCCACTAGCAACGGCTCACCTCTCTGGCTGCTGAAGATAGGCGCGGTACAAGGGAGTAGGCAAAGGCAAGGTCGGACGTAGCAGAAGGTCGGGGCAGGCAGCAAGGATCGTAGTCAGGGGCAACGGCAGAAGGTCTGGAAGCACAGGCAAGGAACACACAAGGAACGCTTTCACTGGCACTAAGGCAACAAGATCCGGCGAGGGAGTGAAGGGGAAGTGAGGTGATATAGGGAAGTGCACAGGTGTAAACACTAATTGGAACCACTGCGCCAATCAGCGGCGCAGTGGCCCTTTAAATCGCAGAGACCCGGCGCGCGCGCGCCCTAGGGAGCGGGGCCGCGCGCGCCGGGACAGAACAGACGGAGAGCGAGTCAGGTAGGGGAGCCGGGGTGCGCATCGCGAGCGGGCGCTACCCGCATCGCGAATCGCATCCCGGCTGGCAGCGGAATCGCAGCGCCCCGGGTCAGAGGACGTGACCGGAGCGCTGCCGCGGGGAGAGTGAAGCGAGCGCTCCGGGGAGGAGCGGGGACCCGGAGCGCTCGGCGTAACAGTACCCCCCCCCTTGGGTCTCCCCCTCTTCTTAGAGCCTGAGAACCTGAGGAGCAGACTTTTGTCTAGGATGTTGTCCTCAGGTTCCCAGGATCTCTCTTCAGGACCACAACCCTCCCAGTCCACTAAAAAAAAAAAATTTTTCCCTCTGACCTTTTTGGCAGCTAAAATTTCTTTGACCGAGAAGATGTCCGAGGAGCCGGAAACAGGAGTGGGAGGAACAGACTTGGGAGAAAAACGGTTGAGGATGAGTGGTTTGAGAAGAGAGACGTGAAAGGCATTAGGGATACGAAGAGAGGGAGGAAGAAGAAGTTTATAAGAGACAGGATTAATTTGACACAAAATTTTGAAAGGACCAAGATAGCGTGGTCCCAACTTGTAGCTAGGGACACGGAAGCGGACATATTTAGCGGAGAGCCATACCTTGTCTCCAGGGGAAAAAACGGGGGGAGCTCTTCTTTTCTTATCCGCGAACTTCTTCATGCGTGATGAAGCCTGTAAGAGAGAATTTTGGGTCTCTCTCCATATGATGGAAAGGTCACGAGAAATTTCATCCACAGCGGGCAGACCAGAGGGCAAGGGAGTAGGGAGGGGGGGAAGAGGGTGACGGCCGTACACCACGAAAAATGGGGATTTGGAGGAAGACTCAGAGACCCTGAAGTTATACGAGAATTCGGCCCATGGGAGGAGATCTGCCCAGTCATCCTGGCGGGAGGAAACAAAATGTTGCAAATAATCACCCAAGATCTGGTTAATCCTTTCTACTTGTCCATTGGACTGGGGATGATATGCAGAAGAAAAATTTAATTTAATCTTGAGTTGTTTACAGAGAGCCCTCCAGAATTTAGACACGAATTGGACGCCTCTATCCGAGACAATCTGCGTAGGCAATCCGTGAAGACGAAAAATGTGTACAAAAAATTGTTTAGCCAACTGAGGCGCAGAAGGAAGAACAGCTCCAGCTCCCACTGAGGAGGCATCAACCTCCAATAGGAAGGGTTTGGAAGGGTCAGGTCTGGAGAGGACGGGAGCCGAAGAAAAGGCAGACTTGAGTCGTTTAAAGGCGTCTTCTGCTTGAGGAGGCCAGGACTTGGGATCAGCATTTTTTTTGGTTAAAGCCACGATAGGAGCCACAATGGTAGAAAAATGTGGAATAAATTGCCTGTAATAATTGGCGAACCCCAAAAAGCGTTGGATAGCACGGAGTCCGGAGGGGCGTGGCCAATCTAAGACGGCAGAGAGTTTGTCTGGATCCATCTGTAGTCCCTGGCCAGAGACCAAATATCCTAGAAAAGGAAGAGATTGGCATTCAAACAGACATTTCTCAATTTTGGCATAGAGTTGGTTGTCACGAAGTCTCTGAAGAACCATACGGACATGCTGGCGGTGTTCTTCTAGATTGGCAGAAAAAATTAGGATATCGTCCAGATATACAACAACACAGGAGTATAACAGATCACGAAAAATTTCATTGACAAAGTCTTGGAAGACGGCAGGGGCGTTGCACAGTCCAAAGGGCATGACCAGATACTCAAAGTGTCCATCTCTGGTGTTAAATGCCGTTTTCCACTCGTCCCCCTCTCTGATGCGGATGAGGTTATAGGCGCCTCTTAAGTCCAATTTAGTGAAGATGTGGGCACCTTGGAGGCGATCAAAGAGTTCAGAGATGAGGGGTAAGGGGTAGCGGTTCTTAACCGTGATTTTATTAAGACCGCGGTAGTCAATGCAAGGACGTAGGGAGCCATCCTTTTTGGACACAAAGAAAAATCCGGCTCCGGCAGGAGAGGAGGATTTACGGATAAAGCCCTTTTTTAGATTCTCCTGGACGTATTCGGACATGGCAAGAGTCTCTGGGGCAGAGAGAGGATAAATTCTGCCCCGGGGTGGAGTAGTGCCCGGGAGGAGGTCGATAGGGCAATCATAAGGCCTGTGAGGAGGTAGAGTGTCAGCTTGTTTTTTGCAGAAAACATCCGCGAAGTCCATATAGGCCTTAGGGAGACCGGTTACTGGAGGAACCACAGAGTTACGGCAAGGGTTACTGGGAACCGGTTTTAGACAGTTCTTAGAACAAGAGGACCCCCAACTCTTGATCTCCCCAGTGGACCAATCCAGGGTAGGGGAATGAAGTTGAAGCCAGGGAAGTCCAAGGAGAATTTCCGAGGTGCAATTGGGGAGGACCAAAAGTTCAATCCTCTCATGATGAGATCCGATGCTCATAAGAAGGGGCTCCGTGCGGAAACGTATGGTACAGTCCAATCTTTCATTATTTACACAATTGATGTAGAGGGGTCTGGCGAGACTGGTCACCGGGATGTTGAACCTGTTGACGAGAGAGGCCAAAATAAAATTTCCTGCAGATCCAGAGTCCAAGAAGGCCACCGTAGAGAAGGAGAAGGCAGAGGCAGACATCCGCACAGGCACAGTAAGACGTGGAGAAGCTGAGTAGACATCAAGGACTGTCTCACCTTTGTGCGGAGTCAGCGTACGTCTTTCCAGGCGGGGAGGACGGATAGGACAATCTCTCAGGAAGTGTTCGGTACTAGCACAGTACAGGCAGAGGTTCTCCATACGGCGTCGTGTCCTCTCTTGAGGTGTCAGGCGAGACCGGTCGACCTGCATAGCCTCCACGGCGGGAGGCACAGGAACAGATTGCAGGGGACCAGAGGAGAGAGGAGCCGAGGAGAAGAAACGCCTCGTGCGAACAGAGTCCATGTCTTGGCGGAGTTCCTGACGCCTTTCGGAAAAACGCATGTCAATGCGAGTGGCTAGGTGAATAAGTTCATGTAGATTAGCAGGAATTTCTCGTGCGGCCAGAACATCTTTAATGTTGCTGGATAGGCCTTTTTTGAAGGTCGCGCAGAGGGCCTCATTATTCCAGGACAATTCTGAAGCAAGAGTACGGAATTGTACGGCATACTCGCCAACGGAAGAATTACCCTGGACCAGGTTCAACAGGGCAGTCTCAGCAGAAGAGGCTCGGGCAGGTTCCTCAAAGACACTTCGGATTTCCGAGAAGAAGGAGTGTACAGAGGCAGTGACGGGGTCATTGCGGTCCCAGAGCGGTGTGGCCCATGACAGGGCTTTTCCGGACAGAAGGCTGACTACGAAAGCCACCTTAGACCTTTCAGTGGGAAACAGGTCCGACATCATCTCCAGATGCAGGGAACATTGGGAAAGAAAGCCACGGCAAAACTTAGAGTCCCCATCAAATTTATCCGGCAAGGATAAGCGTATCCCAGGAGCGGCCACTCGCTGCGGAGGAGGTGCAGGAGCTGGCGGAGGAGATGACTGCTGAAGCTGTGGTAGTAACTGTTGTAGCATAACGGTCAGTTGAGACAGCTGTTGGCCTTGTTGCGCTATCTGTTGTGACTGCTGGGCGACCACCGTGGTGAGGTCAGCGACAACTGGCAGAGGAACTTCAGCGGGATCCATCGCCGGATCTACTGTCACGATGCCGGCTGGCAGGTAGTGGATCCTCTGTGCCAGAGAGGGATTGGCGTGGACCGTGCTAGTGGACCGGTTCTAAGCCACTACTGGTTTTCACCAGAGCCCGCCGCAAAGCGGGATGGTCTTGCTGCGGCGGTAGTGACCAGGTCGTATCCACTAGCAACGGCTCACCTCTCTGGCTGCTGAAGATAGGCGCGGTACAAGGGAGTAGGCAAAGGCAAGGTCGGACGTAGCAGAAGGTCGGGGCAGGCAGCAAGGATCGTAGTCAGGGGCAACGGCAGAAGGTCTGGAAGCACAGGCAAGGAACACACAAGGAACGCTTTCACTGGCACTAAGGCAACAAGATCCGGCGAGGGAGTGAAGGGGAAGTGAGGTGATATAGGGAAGTGCACAGGTGTAAACACTAATTGGAACCACTGCGCCAATCAGCGGCGCAGTGGCCCTTTAAATCGCAGAGACCCGGCGCGCGCGCGCCCTAGGGAGCGGGGCCGCGCGCGCCGGGACAGAACAGACGGAGAGCGAGTCAGGTAGGGGAGCCGGGGTGCGCATCGCGAGCGGGCGCTACCCGCATCGCGAATCGCATCCCGGCTGGCAGCGGAATCGCAGCGCCCCGGGTCAGAGGACGTGACCGGAGCGCTGCCGCGGGGAGAGTGAAGCGAGCGCTCCGGGGAGGAGCGGGGACCCGGAGCGCTCGGCGTAACACTTGTATATAGGAGCAGTATTATAGTAGTTATATTCTTGTATATAGGAGCAGTATTATAGTAGTTATATAATTGTATATAGGGGCAGTATTATAGTAGATATATTCTTGTACATAGTATCAGTATTCTAATAGTTATATTCTAATAGTTATATTCTTGTATATAGGAGCAGTGTTATTATATCATATTATGACCAAGGTAATCAAACAGAGAGTAGTTGTAAAATATAACTTTTAATAGTAAATACAGTAAAATCCACCCAATAAATAAAGTGAATTCCTTCACCAAAAAACACTACAACAAGAACCAAAATAGTAAGAAATAACAGAACTTGGGTAACTCAGTTGTTCCAGGGTTCACAAAAATACCCTGAGTATTCAACAGATACTGTACGAAATTAAATCATGAAAATGCAATCAGGATATTGTCTATTGTCAGATCTGCACGGACTAACAGATCAATAGTATACAGATTCCCAGGGACGGCCCCCTCCATTCATGTCTATGGGAGAGGGCATGACGGCCCCCTCCATTCATGTCTATGGGAGAGGGCATGACGGCCGTCTCGACCCCCTCCAATAGACATGAATGGAGGGGGCGTGGTGTGACGTCACGTCCCTGTCTCAGAAGCAGCACCCGGCACAGAATGACGAGGGCTGCACCGAGATCGCGGGGGTCCCCAGCACCGAGATCGTGGGGGTCCTTTGGGGATAAGATACCCCTTTAACACTTATCCTTGGTTGGTATGTGATTTAGGGGTTTACTGTCTGCTGGTGCTCTCCATCCATTCTTTTAGTTTTTTGGGGGTTTGTGTATAGGGTGGGTCATTTTAATGGGAGGGATATTTTTATAGAGATTATTATACTGTTATTGTTGTAGGGTCAATATTTTTTAGGTTAGGCAGTTTTATTATAGTCATTAGTGATGAGCGGCCATATTCGAATTTGCAATATTTCGCATCTCTATGGGACAAATATTCGTCCTGTGTATGCGAAATTCGCATATTCGCTATTTTCGTTCTCTTTCCTTTTTTCCATCCGAAAAGTCGTAATGAAATTTTGCATAGTGCGTATGCGCAATTCACCTAAGAGAAGGGAGGGATCAGTGTCCAGTGTGGAAGTGCTGATATTTGCATAAATATTTGCATAAATTTGCATAAAATAAAAAATAAGATAAAAAAAATATCCGTCCTTACGAATATATATATATCACTATAATCTATATATTCGCAAAATGGCAAAGCGCCCATATTCACGGTAAAAATTAGCATTTCTAATATTTGCGCTCAACACTAATAGTTATATTCTTGCCATATTGTAGAATAGAACTTTTCCTGTCCTAATAGGTAGTTGCACTAAAAACAAACTTAAATGGGAACTCCGATGGATATAAAGTTTTTTCAAATCAACTGGTGCAAGAAAGTTAAACAGGTTTGTAGATCACTTTTATTTAAAAAATCTTAACCCTTCAAGTATTTATCAGCTTCTATATACTACAGATCTACTACAGAGAAATTTGTGAAGTTCTTTCCAGTCTGACCACAGTGCTCTCTGCTGACACCTCTGTCCGTGTCAGGAACTGCCCAGTAGGAGAGGTTTTCTATGGGGATATGATTCTAATCTGGACAGTTCCTGACACGGACAGAGGTGTCAGCAGAGAGCACTGTTGTCAGACTGGAAAGAAATTCACACATTTCTCTGTTTTATACAGCAGTGAATAAGTACTGGAAGGATTAAGATTTTTTAATTGAAGTAATTTACAAATCTGTTTAACTTTCAGGCACCAGTTGATTTGAAAACATTTGTTTTCTACTTCTTTCCACCGGAGTTCCCCTTTAACCCCTTAAGGACTCAGGGTTTTTCCGTTTTTGCACTTTCGTTTTTTCCTCCTTACCTTTTAAAAATCATAACCCTTTCAATTTTCCACCTAAAAATCCATATTATGGCTTATTTTTTGCGTTGCCAATTCTACTTTGCAGTGACATCAGTCATTTTACCCAAAAATGCACGGCGAAACGGAAAAAAAAATCATTGTGCGACAAAATCGAAGAAAAAACACCATTCTGTAACTTTTGGGGGCTTCCGTTTCTACGCAGTGCATATTTCGGTAAAAATTACACCTTATCATTATTCTGTAGGTCCATACGGTTAAAATAATTCCCTACTTTTATAGGTTTGATTTTGTCGCACTTCTGGAAAAAATCATAACTACATACAGGAAAATTTATACGTTTAAAAATGTCATCTTCTGACCCCTAGAACTTTTTTATTTTTCCACGTACAGGGCGGTATGAGGGCTCATTTTTTGTGCCGTGATCTGAAGTTTTTATCGGTATGATTTTTGTTTTGATCGGATTTTTTGATCACTTTTTATTAATTTTTTAATGGTATAAAAAGTGACCAAAATACGCTTTTTTGGACTTTGGAATTTTTTTGCGCATACGCCATTGACCGTGCGGTTTAATTAATGATATATTTTTATAGTTCGGACATTTACGCACGCGGCGATACCACATATGTTTTTATTTTTTTATTTTTTACACTGTTTTAGTTTTTTTATGGGAAAAGGGGGGTGATTCAAACTTTTATTAGGGAAGGGGTTAAATGACCTTTATTAACACTTTAAAAAAAATTTTTTTTGCAGTGTTATAGGTCCCATAGGGACCTATAACATAGCACACACTGATCTCTCCCATAGGGACCTTTAACACTGCACACACACTGATCTGTTATACTGATCATTGTTATCCCATAGGGACCTATAACACTGCACACACTGATCATTGTTATCCCATAGGGACCTATAACACTGCACACACTGATCTCTTATACTGATCATTGTTATCCCATAGGGACCTATAACACTGTACACACTGATCTCTCATCCTGATCACAGGCGTGTATTAACACGCCTGTGATCAGTGTTATCGGCGCTTGACTGCTCCTGCCTGATCTCAGGCACGGAGCAGTCATTCGCCGATCGGACACCGAGGAGGCAGGTAAGGGCTCTCCCGGTGTCCTGTCAGCTGTTCGGGACGCCGCGATTTCACCGAGCTTTGACCGCCGCTTCTAAAGGGTTAATACCGCACATCGCCACGATCGGCGATGTGTGGTATTAGCCGCAGGTCCCGGCCGTTGATGAGCTCCGGGACCAACGCGATATGATGCGGGATCGCGGCGCGATCCCGCTTCATATGGCGGGAGCCGGCGCAGGACGTAAATATAAGTCCTGCATCGTTAAGGGGTTAAAGGGGTTCTCCACCATAAGGTGATTTTAGTACATACCTGGCAGACAGTAATGGACATGCTTAGGAAGGATCTGCGCTTGTCTTGGGGCTAAATAGCTATGTTGTGAGATTACCATAACACTGTGGCTAGCTTATTGTGAACTGGTATTTCCTGTTTGAGTTTTCTTTTTTGCCTACAAATCCCACAATTCCATTTTCCTCCCTCCCACACATCAGCCACCCCACCCATTGAAACATAAATGAGCCGCATCCATTCAAAAGACCTGTGGTTTTCAATCAGGGTGCCTACGGCTGTTGCATTAGTTGCAGATTGATCCCTCCACCCATTGAAGCAGACAGGCTCCCTGTCATCAGCTGACTAGTGATGTCAGGTCTCTGCCGCATTGCAAGCTGGGAAAAATCCGAGACAACAGTCATTTTGTATGCTGGTAAAAATAAATATTGGGGTTAAAATCACAGAAGAATTGTGAGAAAACCGTCACACACAGGTACAGACACTATATTATGGACTACACTAACTTTACAGCCCCTGTAGCATAGTCAAATAAAAAAAAAATCCCGGAATACCCCTTTAACCCCTTAACGACGCAGGACGTATATTTAAGTCCTGCGCCGGCTCCCGCGATATGAAGCGGGATCGCGCCGCGATCCCGCATCATATCGCGTGGGTCCCGGCGCTAATCAACGGCCGGGACCCGCGGCTAATACCACACATCGCCGATCGCGGCGATGTGCGGTATTAACCCTTTAGAAGCGGCGGTCAAAGCTGACCGCCGCTTCTAAAGTGAAAGTGAAAGTGACCCGGCTGCTCAGTCGGGCTGTTCGGGACCGCCGCGGTGAAATCGCGGCGTCCCGAACAGCTGATCGGACACCGGGAGGGCTCTTACCTGCCTCCCCGGTGTCCGATCGACGAATGACTGCTCCGTGCCTGAGATCCAGGCAGGAGCAGTCAAGCGCCGATAATGCTGATCACAGGCGTGTTAATGCACGCCAGTGATCAGCATTAGAGATCAGTGTGTGCAGTGTTATAGGTCCCTATGGGACCTATAACACTGCAAAAAAAAGTTAAAAAAAAGTGTTAATAAAGGTCATTTAACCCCTTCCCTAATAAAAGTTTGAATCACCCCCCTTTTCCCATAAAAAAAATAAAACAGTGTAAAAAAAATAAAAAATAAACATATGTGGTATCGCCGCGTGCGTAAATGTCCGACCTATAAAAATATATCATTAATTAAGCCGTACGGTCAATGGCGTACGCGCAAAAAAATTCCAAAGTCCAAAAAAGCGTATTTTGGTCACTTTTTATATCATTAAAAAATGAATAAAAAGTGATCAAAAAGTCCGATCAAAACAAAAATCATACCGATAAAAACTTCAGATCACGGCGCAAAAAATGAGTCCTCATACCACCCCATACATGGAAAAATAAAAAAGTTATAGGGGTCAGAAGATGACATTTTTAAACGTATAAATTTTCCTGCATGTAGTTATGATTTTTTCCAGAAGTGCGACAATATCAAACCTATATAAGTAGGGTATCATTTTAACCGTATGGACCTACAGAATAATGATAAGGTGTAATTTTTACCGAAATATGCACTGCGTAGAAACGAAAGCCCCCAAAAGTTACAAAATGGCGTTTTTTTTTCGATTTTGTCGCACAATGATTTTTTTTTCCGTTTCGCCGTGCATTTTTGGGTAAAATGACTAATGTCACTGCAAAGTAGAATTGGCGACGCAAAA
The DNA here is from genome assembly GCF_029499605.1 of Hyla sarda. Taxonomy (NCBI): domain Eukaryota; kingdom Metazoa; phylum Chordata; class Amphibia; order Anura; family Hylidae; genus Hyla; species Hyla sarda. Next base: position 15,744,918 of record NC_079195.1, read on the forward strand.
AATAAGCCATAATATGGATTTTTAGGTGGAAAATTGAAAGGGTTATGATTTTTAAAAGGTAAGGAGGAAAAAACGAAAGTGCAAAAACGGAAAAACCCTGAGTCCTTAAGGGGTTAAAAAATAAAAAATTTAAAAAGAATATTTAGTTCTGCACATTTGTGTAGCAGAACGTAGACATTTTACTCATAGACATCTTACCCCTTACTTATTAGTTGCCATTGAATGTGATAGGCGTAATCTGGAGACGGGGTGGCCCAGCAATAGTTCAGTACGACCTTAAACCTGAAGAACATAAACAGGTTGGTTAGTAAATTGCGCCTCCCATAGATAACTCATGGATATACTGCCTCTCCGCTTGTCGTTCTTATCCTTTACACATAATACCACCATACAAATATATGTGTAGTCAGGGGTCAAGTCCTGGGGAAAAAAGGCTGGGAACTCACCCTAGATGTCCACTTAAAGGGGTACTATCCAAAAGGTTAGGGGATAAGGTGTCTGATCCCGGGGGAACTCACCCTAGATTTCCACTTAAAGGGGTACTATCCAAAAGGTTAGGGGATAAGGTGTCTGATCCCGGGGGAACTCACCCTAGATTTCCACTTAAAGGGGTACTATCCAAAAGGTTAGGGGATAAGGTGTCTGATCCCGGGGGAACTCACCCTAGATTTCCACTTAAAGGGGTACTATCCAAAAGGTTAGGGGATAAGGTGTCTGATCCCGGGGGAACTCACCCTAGATTTCCACTTAAAGGGGTACTATCCAAAAGGTTAGGGGATAAGGTGTCTGATCCCGGGGGTCCCGCCAGAGGCTCATGACGTCACGTCCCCTCAATGCACGTCTATGGGAGGGGGCGTGACAGCCGTCACGCCCCCTCCCATGGACTTGCATTGAGGGGGCTCTGCCCTACATCACCAGTCATCCAGCACAGAGTTAAATTCGCCCTGTGCACCGGATGTCTATGTGCTGCAGCCGAGATCACGGGGGTCCGATGGGGACCCCCACGATCAGACATCTTATCCCCTAGGATAGGGGCGGAGTAACCCTTTAAGGATTTAGCAGGACTTCTGCTACTGCGTTCCTGCTGTGGAAAAAGTGCAGGAACTCCGTTCCCATGGGTTCCTGCAGGACTTGAGCCCTGTGTGTAGTGCTAAGACAATACAGGTACGTAAAGTCTAGTACAACTACTATACACTATATATTGCCCACAAAAGGCTCCCTTAAAGTGGTATTACACTCTCTAAAATGTGTATGTAAATAAGACTATCCCTCCAAGATATATAAGTTACTATTATAGTGTTTTTACTATATGTACTGGGCTCAGCATGTTTTTCACCCTTGACTGGAAGTGGTGTAGTCCTCTCATTGTCAGTGGGGTGTTGTCACAGCAACTGATGTCGGAGTAGCCCTTTAAAGGGGTAATCCGCTGGAAAACATTTTTCTTTTAATCAACTGGTGTCAGAATGTTAAAAAGATTTGTAAATTACTTCTATTAAAAATCTTAATCCTTCCAGTACTTATCAGCTGCTGTATGCGCCGCAGGAAGTTCTTTTCATTTTGAATTTCCTTTCTGTCTGACCGCAGTGCTCTCTGCTGACACCTCTGTCCATGTCAGGAACTTTCCAGAGCAGAGCAGGAACAAATCCCCATAGCAAACCTATCTTGCTCTGGACAGTTCCTAAAATGGACAGAGGTGTCAGCAGAGAGCACTGTGGTCAGACAGAAAGGAAATTAAAAAAAATAAATAAATTCATGTGGAGCATACAGCAGCTGATAAGTGCTGGAAGGATTAAGATTTTTAAATAGAAGTAATATACAAATCTGTATAACTTTCTGGCACCAGTTGATTTAAAAAAAAAATATTGCACTTGATACTGCCACATGGTTTCAATTTTCAGTTTAGCCTAGAAAACAAGAGCCCTGGAGAACTAACCAGTCTGCCGACCTATAAACCTATAAACCAGCCCTGTCCATCCTGGCATTACTCTGAAATATTCTTTTTGCTGTAAATTTAAAGGGGTACTCCGCCCATAGACATCTTGGATAAGGGGTAAGATGTCCGATCATGGGGGTCCCGCAGCACCTGTCACACCCCCTTCCATAGACATGAAGGGAGGCGGCGTGGTGTGACATCACGTCTCCAGTCCCAGAAACCACTATTTCCGAGACTGCACGGAGATCGCGGGGGGTCCCAGCAGCGAGACCCCCGCGATCAGACATCTTATTCCCTATCCTTTGGATAGGTGATAAGATATCTATGGGCTCCTATGAACCCCTTTAAAGGGTACCTTTCATTAAAAAAAAAAAAACTTTTGATATATTATAGATTAACGTATGCAGAGTAACTTTCCAATAGCATGTTATTAAAAAAAATATCTTTCTTTCTATTTAATCTTTCACTTTGAAAAAAATGACCACTAGGGGTCTCCCTACCAGTCCTGGCCGCAGACCTTTTTGATAGATTTCAGACTCATGCTGGAGTCCTAAATCTCAGACTGCAGCCGGGACACAGACAAGCTCAGCACTGCTCCCTGGCAGGGAGCAGTGCTGAGCTTGTGTGTCCCTCTGCAGGACTGGTAGGGAAATGACTATTAGTGGTCATTTTTTCAAAGTGGAAAATTAAATAGAAAGAAGCATATTTTTTAATAACATGCTTTGTTTGGGAAAGTTATTCTGCATACATTAATCTGTAATATATCAAAAGTTTTTTTTTTTTTAAAGAAAGGTACCCTTTAAAGGGGTACTCCGGTGAAAACCGTTTTTTCATTTTAATCAACTGGTGGCAGAAAGTTAAACATATTTGTAAATTACTTCTATTAAAAAAATATTAATCCTTCCAGTACTTATAAGCTGCTGAATGCTACAGAGGAAATTCCTTTCTTTTTGGAACACTGATGACATCATGAACACAGTGCTCTCTGCTGACATCTCTGTCCATTTTAGCAACCATGCACAGTAGATGTATGCTAAGGGCAGCATGGTGGCTCATTGGTTAGCACTGTTGCCTTGCAGTGCTGGGGACTTGGGTTCAAATCCCACTAAGGACAACAATAAATAAAGCATTATTATTATTATTATAATAACGTCAGCAGAGAGAACTGTGGTCGTGATGTCATCAGAGAGCATTCCAAAAAGAAAAGAATTTCCTCTGTAGTATTCAGCAGCTAATAAGTACAGGAAGGATTAAGATTTTTTAATAGAAGTAATTAAGAAATATGTTTAACTTTCTGCCACCAGTTGATTTAAAAGATAAAGGGTTTTCACCGGAGTACCCCTTTAAGGAGAGAAATAGTTTTTTTTTTGTTTTTTTTGTACCTGCTGCTAATTCCTTTGGCTTCAACCCCCGCAAACACATCCGATCCGATATCTGACGTCTCCACCACAAATGGAGCTTCTTTTTGGGTGGAAAACTTGGCGTTCTTTCCCGATGAAAACAAAAGCAAATCGAAGGGGGAAAAAAAAAGCAACAAAAACAACCAACAACACAAAGACAAATAGAAATCAATGAAATGATCTCCAGTTTACATACACGATTGCCTTATAATGAGATATGTTAACGGTGCGCCACCTTCAGGATGGGAGATACAGATGTTAAGTATCGTCCTTCTTTGATCAATTGTACGAAGGCTCTGTATATATAAACAACCTTTTTGACTAGTGCTCCAGACATAAACATTTGGCAATTTTTGTTTACTATGAAAACTTTCCATATATCCGCAGATTGTATCTATACTTAGAATTTTTGTCATTATTATCTTTTCAAACTCCAGTGTTAAAACCCAATAAAAAAAAAAAAAGAGGGTATAAAAGAATATTGCCCAACTGCAAGATGCCTAATAGCAGTGTTTCAAAACCAGGGTGCCTCCAGCTGTTGCAAGACTACACCTCCCAGCATGCCTTTAAGGCAGTGTTTCCCAACCAGGGTGCCTCCAGCTGTTGCAAGACTACACCTCCCAGCATGCCTTTAAGGCAGTGTTTCCCAACCAGGGTGCCTCTAGCTGTTGCAAAACTACAACTCCCAGCATGCTCGGACAGCCTTTGGCTGTCCGAGCATGCTGGGAGTTGTAGTTTTGCAACAGCTAGAGGCACCCTGGTTGGGAAACACTGCCTTAAAAAAAAAAAAAAATATATATATATATATATATATATATATTTTTTTTTTATTAATATTAATAATAATAATAAAAGAAATAAATAATAAAATATATATATATATTTATTATTAATAAGAATAATAAAAATAATAATAATAATTAAAAAAAAATTAAAAAAAATATTTAAAAAAAAATATATATGTATATATATATATATATATATATATATATATATATATATATATAATTTCTAAGTGTTTAACTGTTTTCCACCTTTTAAAGGGGTACTCCACTGGAAAACCTTTTTTTTTTTAAATCACCTGGTGCCAGAAAGTTAAACAGATTAGTAAAAAATCTTAATCCTTCCAGTACTTATTAGCTGCTGTATACTATAGAAGAAGTTGTGTAGTTCTTTTCTGTCTGACCACAGTGCTCTCTGCTGATACCTCTGTCCATTTTAGGAACTGTCCAGAGCAGGAGAGTCTTGCTGTAGACATTTGATCCAACTCTGGACAGTTCCTAAAATGGACAGAGGTGTCAGCAGAGAACACTGTGGTCAGACGGAAAGGAAACTCAAAAAGAAAAGAACTTACTGTGGGGCATACAGCAGCTGATATGTACTAGGAGGAATAAGATTTTTTTAATAGAAGTCATTTACAAATCTGTTTAACTTTCTGGCACCAGTAGATTTAAAAAAATAAAAAAAATAAAATTAAATGTTTTCCAGCAGAGTACCCCTTTAAAGTGTGCATGTTGCTTTAAAAAAAGAAAAAAAAAAAGAAAAAAAAAGCTTTTTAGCATTATTCTATTTTTATATATATATATATATATATATATATATATATATATATATACATACATACATATATATATATATAATTTCTAAGTGTTTGTCTGTTTTTCACCTTTTTCATATTTCTATTGTTAAATCACATGTAGCAATAAAACTAAATTTTTCTAAAAAAATTATGAAAATTATCTGATTTAAAAAAAAAACTTTAGAGATTTTGAGATGTCCTAGAGACTTGTTAGAAGTTTTGATGGGTCGGGGTCTCAGAGTTCAGACCCTGACTGATTGTTAGAATGAACCAGGAATGGAGCATGCGGCTGAGAACTTCTCTAGCCAATCTCTGTTCCATATAGTCCCATAGACTTTCATTGTAAGTTTTTGTCAGTCATGTGGCACATAGCAGAGAGAAAACACGCTAAGCATTCTTGCGATTGGTCGGGGTCGGAACACTTAGACCCTGACTGATCAAAACCTTTGACATGTCGGTACAACATGTTGAAAGTTTTTTTTTAAAGTGACAGTGTCTATTTACAAACTTCCAATGCAGACCTATGTGTTCCCACCATCATCATCCCTCTATATCAGTGTTTCCCAACCAGGGTGCCTCCAGCTGTTGCAAAACTACAACTCCCAGCATGCCCGGACAGCCGAAGGCCCCCCCCCCCCCCAATTAAGATGCATTCCCATAAAACCATAAACCATAAAATCAGCACCCTACTATTACATCTCAGAGTGCCGATCAGACCACTATTTAAAAGGGTACTCTGGTGGAAACAAGTAGAAAACAAATGTTTTCAAATCAACTTGTAAATTACTTCTATAAAAAAAAAAGAAATCTTAATCCTTCCAGTACTTATCAGCTGCTGTATAAAACTGAAAAATGTGTGAATTTCTTTTCTGCCTGACCACAGTGCTCTCTGCTGACACCTCTGTCCATATCAGGAACTGTCCAGATTAGAATCATATCCCCATAGAAAACCTCTCCTGCTCTGCACAGTTCCTGACATGGACAGAGGTGTCAGCAGAGAGCACTGTGGTCAGACAGAAAATAAATTCAAAAAGAAAAGAACTTCCTGTGGATCATACAGCAGCTGATAAGTACTGGAAGGATTAAGATTTTTAAATAGAAGTAATTTGCAAATCTGTTTAACTTTCTTGCACCAGTTGACTTTAAAATAATGTTTCCACCGGAGTTCCCCTTTAAACAAAGGCATCTCCATAGTCAGGGACTGCTGGCTGGATTCAGCTGCAGATAGCTGCCGGCACCCACTGGGTTTGGCGCACACCCAGCTCCTGAGCAAATACCATATTATCTTATCCAACCAATGCCGAAAATGTCATCTCTTGAGAGTTTTTCTAAGATTGGACTTCAGTTCAGTTACAGCATACCCGCAGGTTGTGTGTGGTACTGCAACACAGCACAATTTAAAGGGGTACTCCCCTGGAAAACATTATTTTTATTTTTTTTAATCAACTAGTGCCAGAAAGTTAATCAGATTTTTAAATGACTTCTATTTAAAAATCTTAATCCTTCCAGTACTTATCAGTTGCTATATGCTCCACAGGAAGTTCTTTTCTTTTTAAATTTCCTTTCTGTCTGACCACAGTGCTCTCTGCTGACACCTCTGTCCATGTCGGGAACTGTCCGGAGCTGGAGAGGTTTGCTATGGGAATTTGCTCCTACTCTGGACAGTTCCTAAAATGGACAGAGGTGTCAGCAGAGAGCACTGTGGTCAGACAGAATGGAAATTCAAAAAGAAAAGAGCTTCCTGTGGAGCATACAGCAGTTGATAAGTACTGGAAGGGTTAAGATTTTTCAATAGAAGTCATTTACAAATCTGTTTAACTTTATGGCACCAGTTGATTAAAAAAAAATGATTTCCAGGGGAGTACCCTGGAACAAACTATTACGAACGCTGGAGCCGGCTCCGGGAGCTCATTATATCATAGCCCCGCCCCTCATGATATCACGCCACACCCCCTCAATGCAAGTCTATGGGAGGGGGCGTGACTGCATTGAGGGGGCGGGGCGTGACGTAATGTATGTATGTACGTAATGTATTATGTTAGCAGATGTAATGCAGTGGTTGTGACATCATGAGGGGGCGGGGCTATGACGTCACAAGCTCCCAGCGCCGGCTCCAGCGTTCGGAACAGTTTGTTCCAAGCGCTGAGCAGTGGAGTACCCCTTTAAAGGAATATTCCCGTGGAAAACTTTTTTTTTCAAATCTACTGGTGCCAGAAAGTTAAACAGATTTGTAAATCACTTCTATTAAAAAATCTTAATCCTTCCAGTACTTTTTAGGGGCTGTATACTAAAGAGAAATCCAAAAAAGAAATGCATTTCCTCTGATGTCATGACCACAGAGCTCTCTGCTGACCTTTGCTGTCCATTTTCGGAACTGTCCAGAGCAGCATATGTTTGCTATGGGGATTTTTTCCTGCTCTGGACAGCAGAGGTCAGCAGAGAGCACTGTGGTCATGACATCAGAGGAAATGCATTTCTTTTTTGGATTTCTCTTTAGTATACAGCCCCTAAAAAGTACTGGAAGGATTAAGATTTTTTAATAGAAGTGATTTACAAATCTGTTTAACTTTCTGGCACCAGTTGATTTAAAAAAACAAAAAGTTTTCCATGGGAGTACCCCTTTAAATGTTTCCAATTGAGTAAGTGAAAAAAACCTGGAAGGTCGGAGGGCCTTGAGGACTGTGTTAGGGACCATTGCTCTAAGTGATGGAGGTCAAAGAACAATGGAAGAACAAAGAACTGGAAATGGTTTTGTTAACCAAATAACCGCTTGTTATACCGAACATACAAAGAAAAACAGTGAAGCGCGTGGTGGAGAGGAGGGGGACGTTTGAAAGACTCACAGAGTAGAAATTGAGGGACAGTGTGCTTTCAAATGATCCCGAGCTCCCGTTCTTCACATGGACTGTGGCTACTCTAGAAGAAGGAAAAAAATATGTAAGACTGAAACATACATGAGTGGAACGCGCCTGGGGGAATCAATACTCGAAATGCGTCGGCAGCTGAGGAGCAAACTTACCTTTGGTCAAAGGCAGCATGGCTGACCAGATAGTTGGACTGGTAAGTGCAGGTAAAAGTGTAATTCACCGGCTGGCTTTTGACGATCAGGGTGCTGTCATTGGAAACTATTGAGTTGTAAAAATGGTAGATTGGGTTCTTGAACTGGAAAACAAATTCAGAGTCACTTACTGGTATATACAAATATACATAAAACTATCTCCATATATAAGAAGAAAAGAGGCCCGGCGCTGGAAGGGCACTTAAAACTTGCTTTATTTGCTTGACAGGAGTCACAGTACAGGTAAGGAACGCCTGACGCGTTTCACACTCACAGGTGCTTAATCGTAGACTGTCTACGATTAAAGGAAAACTGTCACATGTTTTGTCCCGCACTATCCACGGGTACCTGTGGATAGTGCGGGAGACGCTGAACATTTTGAGTCCTACCTTGCCCGGATCCGCTGCGCCATTCACCCGTTATAGCTCTTTTTCGGTCTATTCAAATTAGCTGCTAACTGGCACGGGCGGGGTTACTGCCTTCAACTGGCACTGTGACGTAACCACCGCCCAGCCCGCAGCACCGCCCGGCTAATAAATATTCATATATTGCCTTACTATCTCCGTCTCATCTCGGCCGAGTCCCAGACGATACTGCGCATGTGCGGGATTTCTCACTACACCCGGAAGCGGTCTTCAGCGCTGCTTCATTCATCCGGAGCAGCGGACGGATTAAGCTATATCTATGGAGCTCACTGGGATAGGACGCCCCCCATACTGTTTCCAGCAAATTGGAATGACAATTTTTTTTACTTACCCCATATCTTTACCCCTCCTCCACTGCATTTCACAGTAGACATTAAAGGGGTACTCCGGTGGAAAACAATGTTTTTCATATAAACTGTCTTTAGAAAGATATACAGATTTGGAAATTACTTCTATTTAAAAATCTTAATCCTTCCAGTACTTATCAGCTGCTGTATACTCCACAGGAAGTTGTGTAGTTCTTTCCAGTCTGACCACAGTGCTCTCTGCTGACACCTCTGCCCATATCAGGAACTGTCCAGAGCAGGAGAGGTGGTGTCAGCAGAGAGCACTTTGGTCAGTCTGGAAAGAACTACACAACTTCCTCTGTATATACAGCAGCTGATAAGTACTGGAAGGCTTCAAATTTTTTATTAGATGTAATTTATAAATCTGTTTACCTTTCTGGCACCAGTTGATTTAAAAAAAAAAAAAGTTTTCCACCGGAGTACTTTTTTTATTTTTATGAAATGGTTCCAGAAAGGTAAACAGATTTGTAAATTACTTCTTATAAAAAAAAAATCTTAATCCTTTTAGTACTTTTTAGCAGCTGTATGCTACAGAGGAAACTCTTTTCTTTTTTAATTTCTTTTTTGTCTTGTCCACAGTGCTCTCTGCTGACACCTCTGTCCGTGTCAGGAACTGTCCAGAGCAGGAGAGGTTTGCTATGGGGATTTTCTCCTGCTCTGGACAGTTCCTGATACGGGCATCAGGTGTCAGCAGAGAGCAAGACAAAAAAGAAATTAAAAAAATTAAGATTTTCCTCTGTAGCAAACAGCTGCTAAAAAGTACTGAAAGGATTAAGATTTTTTTAATAGAAGTAATTTACAAATCTGTTTAACTTTCTGGCACCAGTTCATAAAAAAAAAAAAAAGTTTTCTGCCGGAGTACCCCTTTAAGCATTCTGGTCAGCAGTGTTCTCCAGGCAAATGCCAAACCCAAAATCAGCCATCAGCAGGGCGCAGATCCCGAGAGGAGAATCATCTCCAAAGAACACAATTCCACAGCTCTAGAATCCATGTGCTTTACCGCCCTCCATCTGACACTTGGCACTGAGCCTGCTGATCTCGGATCTGTTTGATTATGGGAACCTATGCAAAACCAATGCACTCCTAATGCACAATTCTTGTGCTGTTGTCCCTTCCAGGGACCTTCAGTCAGGACAAGGTCCTTACATACCATGGGGCCCTTGGAAAACCCCTAGTTGGGTCCATTCTATTTTCTATTGGTTTTCAGATCTCCTCTCTCCAGTTATCTGCATTGTCAACAAATTAATGGAGGGGGTATTGACCAATGGGAAATCAAAAAAATCAGACCTTTGTCTCTCGGGGGGCAAAATCAAACAAACTCTTGGGGGGGGGGCTAATTTTAACTTTTTCTATGGGCCCCATAAGTCAGTGATATGATAGAGTCGATTTATGGCAGTCATACACAAGTGTCAGGGGCTATAAATCTGCTATATAAATGGAGAACCTAATAATGGTTAAACTGTTTATCTAAAATGTGTTTACATGGTCTCTGCTATCCCCAGAGGATGCACCAAAATATGGGAGTGTAGAAACCTGTCGGGTTACTGCTTGACAAATGTAATTATTAGCTAAAGCGCAGTGGAAGAGATCTATCAAAACCTGTCCAGAGGGAAAGTTGAGTTGCCCACAACAACCAATCAGATCGCTTCTTTCATTTTTAACATGGCCTCTGCAAAATGAAAGAAGCGCTCTGATTGGTTGCTATGGGCAACTGGGCAACTTTTCCTTTGCACAGGTTTAGATAAATCTCCCCCAGTGCCCCTCATGACATCACATCCCGCCCCCTCATTGCAAGTCTATGGGAGAGGGCAGGGTGTGATGTCACAAGGGGGGCGTGGCGACCCCCAAATCCCGCACCCAGCGTTCGGAACTAAATGTTCCGAATGCTGGGGAGGGAAGTTCCCCTTTAAAGCTACCCCCCCCCTGAGTCCATCCTTACAATTGATGGCCAAAGGGCAGGCAATTTTACTGATAACACCACAGCCTTACCAGCAACATCATGTGGCCATTGACCATCGCATGTAGTTAATCCAGATGGGACATGGAACTCTACCCTTAAAGGGGTACTCTGGTGAAAAACCTTTTTTTTTTTTTAATCAACTGGTGCCAGAAAGTTAAACAGATTTGTAAATTACTTCTATCAAAAAATCTTAATCCTTCCAGTACTTATTAGCTGCTGAATACTACAGAGGAAATTCTTTTCTTTTTGGAACACAGAGCTCTCTGCTGACATCACGAGCACAGGGCTCTCTGCTGACATCTCTGTCCATTTTTAGGAACTGTCCAGAGCAGCATATGTTTGCTACAGGGATTTTCTCCTACTCTGGACAGTTCTTAAAATGGACAGAGATGTCAGCAGAGAGCACTGTGCTCGTGATGTCAGCAGAGAGCTCTGTGTTCCAAAAAGAAAAAAATGTCCTCTGTAGTATTCAGCAGCTAATAAGTACTGGAAGGATTAAGATTTTTTTAATAGAAGCAATTTACAAATCTGTTTAACTTTCTGGCACCAGTTGATAAAAAAAAGAAAAAGAAAAAACCTTTAATCAAGGAAAGGAAAATTCAGACCAATAGTTCTGGTGCAATGTATTGATTTATATATATATATATATATATATATATATATATATATATATATATATATATATATATATCTTGATCTCGACATTGGCTCAAAAAATCCTCTAAATTCTTCTTACAAACAAATTAAAGTTTAAATATTACAGCTTAATCTGGATTGATATTTCCAATTTAAAATAAAGTGTAAAGATTTAATAAAGACACCACACCCCCTCCCCGAAAAAAATAAATAAATAAATAAATAAATAAAAAAAACAGCCCTGAAGAAATATTAAATAAGACTCACATCAGATTGTGTCCCGCAGTAGGATTTGTTCCTCGGAGATAAATCAGGAATAGTGAACTGATAATAACCATTGTCGATGACTCCATTGTAACACACCCCGCCCAGAGCCAGCTGGCTGATCTCCCATCCGTACGGACACTCCGGGATTTTCGCCACAATAGATTTGGGATAACAATGAACAATAACCACATCTGGAAGACAAATAGAACCCAAATTTGGTGATCCCCAATTCCCCCAGAATGAAAAAGTTCAGTAGTTTTGTCATTTTTGATTTTTTTTTTAAATAACTTTGTCATTAACGTTGTGCGTCACATAAAAACAATCTCTTTAATTCCTTTTTTAAAGGGGTACTCCGCTGCTCAGCGTTTGGAACAAACTGTTCCGAACTCTGGAGCCGGCGCCGGGAGCTTGTGACGTCATAGCCCCGCCCCCTCATGACATCCCGCCCCCTCAATGCGAGTCTATGGGAGGGGGCGTGACGCCCCCTCCCATAGACTTGCATTGAGGGGGCGGGGCTTGACATCACGATGACAAACGCTGAGCAGCGGAGTACCCCTTTAATTTTTAAAAGGAATTATTATATTAAATCGCATTCAAAACTACACACTTCAAAAGGTTTACACTAGTCACGCCAATTTTGCAAAAAGTGGGCGTGGTTATGTAAATTTCATGTTTTACAAGGGGTGAAAGTCCAAAAAGGTTGTATTTTTTTTTTTTTTTTTTTTATTCTTTTTGATTAAATCAATTTAATCAGTTATTGAAAAATAAATATTAATTATTCCATAATGTTAAATAAAAAAAAAATGTCATGGTCACTGCCCCCGCACTCACATTTAACCCCTGGACATGTTTTATTCATACAGTTATCGCTTGTATGAGCACTAGGAATCATGGGGAGATGCTTCTGCCGGAATTTTCGGTGATTTAAAATTTGGAGCAAAAAAAATTTAATATGCTGGCATTTGCTGGCCATTTTTGTCGCAAATTTTGTCACGAAAAAAAAAACCAAAAGTGACACAGAAACGAGCATTTTCAAAGCAGCAAAAGAGACCTTTGAAAATGTGAGGATAAAAAAAAAAGTAATTAAAGGGGTATTCCAGGAAAAAAACTTTTTTTTATATATCAACTGGCTCCAGAAAGTTAAACAGATTTGAAAATTACTTCTATTAAAAAATCTTAATCCTTTCAGTAATTATGAGCTGCTGAAGTTGAGTTGTTCTTTTCTGTCTAAGTGCTCTCTGATGACACCTGTCTCGGGAACCGCCCAGTTTAGAAGCAAATCCCCATAGCAAACCTCTTCTACTCTGTGCAGTACCCGAGACTAGCAGAGATGTCAGCAGAGAGCACGGTTACCAGACAGAAAAGAACAACTCAACTTCAGCAGCTGATAATTATTGAAAGGATTAAAGGGGTATTCCAGGCAAAAACTTTTTTTTATATATATATATCAACTGGCTCCGGAAAGTTAAACAGATTTGTAAATTATTTCTATTAAAAAATCTTAATCCTTCCAATAGTTATTAGCTTCGGAAGTTTTCTGTCTAACTGCTCAATGATGATGTCACGTCCCGGGAGCTGTGCATGATGGGAGAATATCCCCATAGGAACTGCACAGCTCCCGGGACGTGAGTCATCAGAGAGCAGTTAGACAGAAAACAACAACAACTCAACTTCAGAAGCTAATAACTATTGTAAGGATTAAGATTTTTTAATCAAAGTAATTTACATATCTGTTTTACTTTCCGGAGCCAGTTGATATATAAAAAAAAGTTTTGGCTTGGAGTACCCCTTTAAGATTTTTTAATAGAAGTAAATTACACATCTGTTTAACTTTCTGGAGACAGTTGATATAAAAAAAAAAAAAGTTTTTTGCTGGAATACCCCTTTAATATCGGTGTAAAAGAAAGAACAGTAGTTTTTAATGTCTCCCCCTATGTCTTTATGTTGGCGTTTTTCACCCCAATCCTTTAATAGAAATACTTAAAAGGGGTACTTGGGTGGAATTCTTTATTTATTTATTTTTTTATGAACTGGTGCCAGAAAGTTAAACAGATTTGTATATTACGAAAAGAAAATATATAACCAATCCTTCTAGGATTTTACCCCGAAGGGTACACAATGAATTCCAAAATAATATAGAAAAATTTCAATTGATACAAATTTTATTAGACATATATAAAACAATTATATGAGATTGTATAAAATTATTCTAATCCTGGCACAGATATAATATAGGTGAATATTCCACTGGGCCCTAGTGGTATTGATCACCTGAAGTAGGCAGACTTTGTTCTAGGTGCGGCAATTCATCTAGACGCGTTTCAGGGTTCTTTTGCTAAATTGCATGACCCTTTCTGCTTCTAATGAAGAAAGGGTCATGCAATTTAGCAAAAGAACCCTGAAACGCGTCTAGATGAATTGCCGCACCTTGCAATATATTGATGGCGTGAACCTGGCACAGAGACTTACAATTTATTGGAAGCAACAACCACCGCAGCTGCAGTCCGATCTGGACTTACACCGCGATTTTCCACCAACCTGAACCTGCTGGGAAAGATCCATCTTCCACCCGCCCTGAGAAATTACCACTCTCCATCATCATCCACCACGAGGGACGCCAGCCCTGCGCCCGCCCTGCAATACCATCACAGGAGCAACACGGAGGCCACTGGGGACATTGTGCCAAACGCACTCCTGCACAAGTAAAACTCTGCACAAGTGACAGCCCTGTGCCAGCGCAGCCGGCGTATGGTGGACGGAGATATCATCGAGCGCCAGGAGCGGGTGAGATACATTGTAACAGCAGTATCCAATACAGACCAGACCAAGCCTGTATTAGCCAATAGACTAAAATAACTGCACAGTGGATACACTACTGGTCCATCTATTCATCGCTAAGATATTATATCAGCTGCACCAGAGAAGGACATAATATCTTTCTTCAGACCGGTATATTTTTATAATTTTTTTAACAATTTTTTAATCAATTTTTTTTATATATCTATGGTTGTTAGAACAAAGTCTTTCTACTTCAGGTGATCAATACCACTAGGGCCCAGTGGAATATTCACCTATATTATATCTGTGCCAGGATTAGAATAATTTTATACAATCTCATATAATTGTTTTATATATGTCTAATAAAATTTATATCAATTGAAATTTCTCTATATTATTTTGGAATTCATTGTGTACCCTTCGGGGTAAAATCCTAGAAGGATTGGTTATATATTTTCTTTTCATATATTATTTATTCCCGGCCGTTGGGGTTTCGGCATATAACCAACTATATCCTCGAATTTTAGATTTGTGAGTGGCACACATTTTTTTCCTTTATACAGATTTGTAAATTACATCTATTTAAAGATTTTAATCCTTTCAGTACTTATTAGCAGCTGTATGCTACAGAGGAAATTCTTTTCTTTTTTAATTAATTTTTTGTCTTGTCCACAGTGCTCTCTGCTGACACCTCTGTCCGTGTCAGGAACTGTCAAAAGCAGGATAGGTTTGCCATGGGGATTTTCTCCTGCTCTGGACAGTTCCTGATGTGGGCATCAGGTGTCAGCAGAGAGCACTGTGGACAAGACAAAAAAAGAAATTCAAAAAGAAAAGAATTTCCTCTTTTGCATACACCAACTAATAAGTACTGGAAGGGTAAAGATTTTTTAATAGAAGTAATTTACAAATCTGTATAACTTTCTGGCACCAATTGATAAAAAAAAAAAAAAAAATGTTTTCCACCGGAGTACCCCTTTAAGTCACATGATGAAAGAACCACTTGACTTGCAGTGAGAAACACGCAGGGGAAAAAATGCTAAATAAAAAAAAAGCTTATGCTAATAAAAAATTTTTTGAAGAAAACCACACAAAAACTGCATCATGGAGGGAAAAAATGGGGGGCAGGTTTTTTTTTTTAATAGTTTTTTCTCCTAAGAAAAAAAAAACACCAACAAACGCCAAAGTTATGTCTGTTTGCAACCTAATAGAAATTTTGAACAATACAGTTTTTATGCAGTTTTTTTAAATGTTTTTTAGGGGCAGAGTACCCCTTTAAGGACATTGGGTTACTTGCCTGCTTTATTGGGAACACATTTTCCTGCAGAGCTTGCGATCAGGAAAGCGAAGAAAGTCAGAGTATAAAGCGCCATTTCTTCTAGATCAAGTCACAAACCAAAAACACCGACAACAACAGAGAGCGGGGGGCTCACAATGTCAGGACGGCCGGCTGGGGGGTCTCCATCTCTTCTTTTTTTGAAGGAGGAAGAATGAGAAAATCTATGAGACAAATTAATGAATGTTACCCCCTCCAAAAAGGAAAAAAAAAAAAAAAAAATTTAAATGAAGCCTACTTTTTATGAGGAATAAAAATCTTTTGCATAAAAAACACTGTGGCCAGATGTTAATAGGGAAATATAACATTCCATACCACATTTTTTTTTATATATGTATATTTTTTAATTAATTCATTAATTAGTAAATAATTAATTAAATTGATTTATTTTACCAGGCTTTTTTTTTTTACCATTAAGTGGTGTCTTTAGGTTCAGTGGAGTTTCTATTTATTCTTATTTAATTTTTTATCATGCACAATGGTATTTGTGTTCCCATAGACGACTATAGGAGGGAAAAAAAAAACACCAAATAAAATGACAACCTATATGCAAATATAGGTCCTCATTTACTTTTTAATTTCTGTGTCAACATAGTAGGAAAAAGTTACAATGTTTATTGACGGCATGTGCTAAATATGCACCATAGTTTGCCTATGTTTCCTGACCATTCTCTTACTTTTTTTTTTTTTTTTTTACCTGAAAAGTGGGTGTGTTTTTTTTTTGTTTTTTTTTAACTTGATTTATGAAATAGTTCACCCAGTTTTTTTTATCTTTCTTTGAGGAGGTAAAAAAAATTAAATGTTGGCACATTAAAACCCACTTTGGTGACGCACTGGCATGTGGCATTTAAAAACAAAATAATACATACAAGGGATCACTATGAAAATAATTTAAAAAAATATATTTAAAAATAATTAAATAATTAAAAAAAATATGTAAATAATAAAAAAAGGAAATATTAGTATATGATGCCCATTTTCTGGGATTTTTGTTCCAGTTATACTTTTAATAGACATTCTTGGGTCACATGACTTTTAATAAAAAAAAAAAAAAAAATTAAGGAGTAAAAGGCCAAATAAAAGACGCATATTTTAATACTGTTTTTAAAACAAAACAAAAAAACTGCATCATGGGGGAAAAAAAATGAGCAACTGCTGTCCGGGAATACTGGGAGTTGTAGTTTTGTAACAGCTAAGAAACACTGGTGCGGATTATAGTGTATGATTTGTGCAGTTGTTTCCAGCATTCTGTGTGTGTTCCCTAGTGCTTTGTTTAGTTTCTAATCAGTCCGGGCATACTAGGAGTTGTAGATTTGCAACAGCTGGAGGCACACTGATTGGTAAAAACTGCATTATAGATTTCTGACTTTTGCAGTATAGTGCGGATTATAGTGTATGATCTGTGCAGTTGTTTCCAGCATTCTGTGTGTGTTCCCTAGTGCTTTGTTTAGTTTCTAATCAGTCCGGGCATACTAGGAGTTGTAGATTTGCAACAGCTGGAGGCACATTGATTGGTAAAAACTGCATTATAGATTTCTGACTTTTGCAGTATGGTGCGGATTATAGTGTATGCTCTGTGCAATTGTTTCCAGCATTCTGTGTATGTTCCCTAGTGCCTTTATTCTATGGTGCCAGTGGGCATTGTTATGATTGCAAGTGAAATAAGCCAGGAAGACGTTAAAAATATCTAGATTAAAAATAAGTAATAGTAACAATAATACTACTAATAATAAAATAAATATAATTAAATATTAATGTAAATTAAATAGAAAAAAAAAAATCTATATAAATACATTATATATATATATATATATATATATATATATATATATTTATAAATTTAAACCATGCACAAAAACTTTGCAGAATCTCAATCCTGAAAAAAAAAAATATCATATTGTTCCAGCATCGTCACAACATTTCCAGATCAGCAAAAAAAAAAAAAAAAAAAAAAATTAAAAATGTTCTTAAATTTTAGACAGGAAAAAAAAAATGTAGCAAATTTTTTTATCCACCAAAAAAGGAGTTTAAATAAATAAACGTACTATAGAAATTAGGAAATGCTATTCGCAAAACCATAAGAGAAATTCACAAAACTAAATTTCGCACATTCCCCACAACCTTTAATAAATTCTACTTAATTTTTTTTTTTTTTTTTTTTTAAGCAAGAATTTAATTTTTTGTTATTTTTTGCTTTTAAGCATTGTAGTAGTTGGTGCATTATTTAGAACAATAACAAAAAGTGTAATTAAAAAATTAATTTTTCTTGTAATTTCTTTGTTAGTACATTGTGGCTCACCTGTGTATTCAGGGGGTCTTAGTCCAGGTGCTCATGGCCTCGTACTCCCCCTGAAGGGTCTATTTGGATTCTCTCCTATGAACCATCTGAGTGTCCCCGAGCCGATCTCTCCTCTTTTATAGTCCGGAGGGTAAATAGAATCGTTCTTCTCCAGATAAATGTCAGCTGCCAATAATGATCCAGTGTTCACCGTCTGCGTCCTGACTGAATACATTCCCCGGGATCTGGAATATACATCAAAATTCCTAGTCGTGGGGCTTGTAATCTCTCCCATTAAGTGCAAATTTACTCTATAGATTTTATTTGTTTAAATAATAATAAAATAATTACCGTATTTTTCGCCCTATAGGACGCACCGGCGTATAAGACGCACCCAATTTATAGGTGCAAAATCTAAAAAAAATGTAGATTTTGAACCCAATAGTGGTCTTCAACCTGCGGACCTCCAGATGTTGCAAAACTACAACTCCCAGCATGCCCGGACAGCCGTTGGCTGTCCGGGCATGCTGGGAGTTGTAGTTTTGCAACATCTGGAGGTCCGCAGATTGAAGACCACTGCATAGGAGGTAATACTCACGTGTCCCCGCCGCTCCGGACCCGTCACCGCTGCCCTGGATGTCGCTCCATCGCTGTCGCCGCGTCCCCGTCGCTCCGGAACGTCTCTGCTGCCGGCCGGGTATCCTCGCTCTCCGTCGCCGCCATCACGTCGTTACGCACGCCGACGCACGCACGCGACGACGTGATGACGAGGAAGGAGAGCGCCGGCCATACAGGGGATCCCTGAACGGAGAAGACACCGAGGAGGCAGGTAAGGTCCCTCCCGGTGTCCTGTAAGCACTAACCGGCTATTTAGTCGGGCTGTTCGGGACCGCCACCGTGAAATCGCGGCGGTCCCGAACAGCCCGACTGAACAGCCGGGTTAGTGTCACTTTCCCTTCAGACGCGGCGGTCAGCTTTGATCGCCGCGTCTGAAGGGTTAATACAGGGCATCACCGCGATCGGTGATGTTCTGTATTAGCCGCGGGTCCCGGCCGTTGATGGCCGCAGGGACCGCCGCGATAGGGGTGTATTCGCCGTATAAGACGCACCGACTTTTTCTCCCCAGTTTTGGGGAAGAAAAAGTGCGTCTTATACGGCGAAAAATACGGTATAACAACAACAATACAGTTGCATGAAAAAGTGACCCACCTGTTTTTCTGCACTGATTATTAACAAATTGGCGTCTGATTGTTCTCTTAAGGCAACTAAATGAATTACAAGGAAGACAGGTGAACTGTTCATATCTTCTATTGAGTTGAGTAAATATCCACAGTGTAGGGAGAAAATGTAAGTGAACTCTTTGAAATCGCCTAAATAAAATGCGATCTGATTGATATCTACCGTATTTTTCACCGTATAAGACGCACTTTTTCTTCCCCAAAACTGGGGGGAAAAGTTGGTGCGTCTTATACGGTGAATACACTCCTATCGCGGCGGTCCCTGCGGCCATCAACCGGCGGGACCCGCGGCTAATACAGGACATCACCGATCGCGGTGATGCCCTGTATTAATCCTTCAGACGCAGCGATCAAGGCTGACCGCCGCGTCTGAAGCGAAAGTGACACTAACCCGGCTGCATCGGGAGGGACCTTACCTGCCTCTTCGGTGTCTGCTCCGTGTCGAGATCCCCTGCATGGTCGCCGCTCTCCTTCGTCGTCATCACGTCGTCGCGCACATCGTCCCGTCATCCAAAAGGATCGTCGTGCATAGCGGCGTGCGTAGCGACAGGATGGCGGCGACGGAGAGCAAGGATACCGGGCAGCAGAGACGTTCCAGAGCGAGGGGGACACCCCGGGAACACGGCGACAGCGTTGGAGGGCGACATCCAGGGTAGCGGTAACGAGCGGTGACGGGTCCGGAGCAGCTGGGACACATGAGTATAACCTCCAATACCAGTGGTCTTCAACCTGCAGACCTCCAGATGTTGCAAAACTACAACTCCTGGCATGCCCAGACAGCCAACGGCTGTACGGGCATGCTGGGAGTTGTAGTTTTGCAAGATCTGGAGGTCCGCTGGTTGAAGATCACTGTGACCTATACTTTACATTGTATTCTAGATTTTCCTAATTTAAAATTGGGTGCGTCTTATATGCCGGAGCGTCCTATAGGGCGAAAAATACGGTAAGCCATCATTGTAGACAAATATAATGTAACTAATTCAATTAAGTGTTGAACTGTCCATGTCTTTTATTGAGCACATTGAGTAAATATCCACAGTGTAGGGAGAAAATGTAAGTAAACTCTTTGAAATTGCCTTAATAAAATGTGATCTGATTAATATCTAAGTCATAATTGTAGACAAATATAATGTAACTAAATCAATTAAGTGTTGAACTGTCCATGTCTTTTATTGAGCAGATTGGGTAAACATCCACAGTGTAGGGAGAAAATGTAAGTGAACTCTTTGAAATCGCCTTAACAACATTTGATCTGATTAATATCTAATCAGAATTGTAGACAAACACAATGTAACTAAAATAATAACACACAATCGAACTGTTAATATCTTTTATTGAACACATTGGCCCTCATTTACTAAAAGCGGAGTGTCGTTTTCTTTGGGGGATTTTGATTCCGACAGGTATTTTTCCATGGTATTTACTATTGTATCTTGTATGTTGCTCTTTTTACACATGATCTGAGCTGTCAGGTGTTCCAAAGCTCAAATCCACCACATTTTATGTGGAAACCTAAGTAAATTTGTAGGTTTTCTTTTTAACAGTAGTTTTTTTTTTTTTAGAGACACGCCCCTTTTCCCTGATGGTCACGCACCTTTGTAGGGTTTTCTGAGTAAAGTGGAGAGTTATTAGGGTTTTTTTGGATTTTTTTGTCAGAAATTATGGTGCACAACACTTTAGACACAAAAAAAAACCTACAAAATCTACTGAAAAACCCTTAGTAAATGAAACCCATTGAGTAAACATCTACAGTGCAGGGAGAAATGTAAGTAAATGCTTTGGACTCCCTTTAACAAAATGAGGTCTGATAATAAACAAATATAATGTAACAAACCTAAAAACACACAGACATTTGTAATGTTCATGTCTTTAATTGAGCAAATATCCACAGTGCAGGGAGAGAAATGTATGTGAACTCTTTGGATTTGATTTAATAAAATGTGATCTCTTTGTTATCTAAGTCATTAATAATTATAGACAAGCACAATGTAACAAACCTAATAACACAGAGACCTGGGCCTGTCTTTTATTGAGCACATTGAGTAAACTTCTACAATGCAGGTAGAAAAAGTACCGTATTTTTCGTCATATAAGGCGCTCCGGCAAATAAGACGCACCTAATTTTATAGGATAAAAATCTAGAAAATAAAGATTATGAACCAAATACAATGTAAAGTATAGGACAGTGATCTTCAACCTGCGGACTTTCAGATGTTGCAAAACTACAACTCCCAGCATGCCCGGACAGCCGTTGGCTGTCCGGGCATGCTGGGAGTTGTAGTTTTGCAACATCTGGAGGTCCGCAGGTTGCAGACCACTGGTATAGGAGGTAATACTCACGTGTCCCCGCCACTCGGGACCTGTCACCGCTCGTCACCACTGCTCTGGATGTCGCCCTCCATCGCTGTCGCCGTGTCCCCGGGGTGTCCCCGTTGCTCCGGAACATCTCTGCTGCCCGGCATCCTCGCTTTCCATCGCCACCACGTCGCCGCTACGCACGTAGTTCCTATTGGATGACGGGACGGCGTGCGCCACGATGACGACGAAGGAGAGCGCCAGCCATGCAGGGGATCCCGTCACGGAGCAGACACCGAGGAGGCAGGTAAGGTCCCTCCCGGTGTACTGTAAGATGTTCGGGATGCCGCAATTTCCCCACGGCGGTCCCGAACAGCCCGACTGAACAGCTGGGTTAGTGTCTGATCGCCGCGTCTGGAGGGTTAATACAGGGCATCACCGTGATCGGTGATGTCCTTGAATTAGCCGCAGGTCCCGGACGTTGATGGCCGCAGAGACCGCCGCGATAGGTGTGTATTCGCCTTATAAGACGCACCAAATTCCCCCCCCCCCCCCAGTTTTGGGGAAGAAAAAGTGCGTCTTATACGGCGAAAAATACGGTAAGTGAAATCTTTGGAATCTCTTTAATAAAATGTCATTAATATATAGAAATACAATGTAACAAACCTTTTAACACACAGACAGTTGTACTGTTCATGTCTTTTATTTAAAACATTGAATAAACATCTACAGTGCAGGGAGAAAATGTAAGTGAACTCTTTGGAATCACTTTAATACAATGTGATCTGATCATTATCTAGCTCATAATTATAGACAGACACAATGTAACGAACCTAACAACACACAGATAGTTGTCCCGTTTATGGCTTTTATTGAGTAAACATCCACAATACTGGGAGAAAATGTAAGTAAACTTAAAAAAAATGTGATTTGAATTTGATTGTTATCTAAGGCACAATTTTTACCAAACACAATTGGGGGCATTGATCAAGGCCTGTGTGGCTTGTAGCTTTTACTATGCAACTTTTTGCTGCTGCACATGCTGTTTTCTCTGTGTGTGCTACATTCTGAGGGAGTGGAGAAACTGGGCTTGGTTTTCCCAGCGTATGTTTTGTTGCCGGAATTATCATCTGTAAATTTTTAAAAGTTGCCAAAAAATGTGCAAATCCCATGACCACCTGTACCGAAATGTGCAATGTTTTAAAATGGTACTCTGCTTCTCAGCATTCAGAACAAAATGTTCCAAATGCTTAAAGCCGGCGCTGGGGGCTCATGATATCATGGCCACGCCCCCTCATGATGTCATGCCCCGTCCCCTCAGTGCCCCTTTAAAGGTGTACTCCACTGGAAAAAATTTTTTTTATAAATCAACTGGTGCCAGAAAGTTAAACAGATTTGTAAATTGCACAAAAAAAAGGAAAGACCAATAGTGAAAAGTTGCCCGGACCTTCTAAGTGAGTAAATAATAGTATAGATATTAAATAAATAATGGTCTGGATCGTGCTTCAATAATAATAATATAAACTATTTATTAAAATAAGATAAATAGACTATAATTAGTTACTTCTCACAGGGCCCATGTGAGAAGAACATATACAATAAAAACAACCTTTAAGTAATAATGTGCATAAAAATGTGAAATAACAAAATTAAGACAATATTAATGGCATAATGACAGTGTCACTGGTATATATTTGGTTTCTAATGTGCAGCTGGTGTTTAACCGCTGGTATCTAGGCATCAACTGCACAATAAGCGAAATATAGCTGAGGGTGCCTGTATACTCGTTTCCCTCTTTAGAAAATAATGTATCCTCGGGGGAGTGGCTACCTCCATGTTGGCTCCTGCACCCCACCCACCTCTATTAGGTGTATATAAGGTGCCTTGGATGTTTCAGACCTTGCAATGCCTGCTGTACTGTTCACACAGAGGCATATTCACAGTGTAGGGTCCGTCCCAGAATGAGGTCACCTTACCGTGGTGGGATGGTCCATGCTATTTGGCACCAAATTTGCAAGCTAAGTACCTCATAATGTCATAGTTTCATATCTTCATTTATTGCATTACAGCTGTATAGCTTTTCATGTTCTATCTATATACTCATGTTTCATCTATATACTCATGTTTCATCTATATCTTTGTGCTAGCAGTGTGCTGCTGTATTCTCCTGTTGCTGTATATTTAGCCCAGCAGCCTGCACCTGCAAGCCAGGTTTTTACAATAGTTTGGATCAATAGTGCTGGCTAATTTATTCTTTGGTTGTATCTCATATCTATCTATTGCATATCTATCTATCTCATATCTATCTATCTCATATCTATCTATCTATCTATCTATCTCATATCTATCTATCTCATATCTATCTATCTATCTATCTATCTATCTATCTATCTATCTCATATCTATCTATCTCATATCTGTCTATCTCATATCTATCTATCTCATATCTATCTCATATCTATCTATCTCATATCTATCTATGTATCTCATATCTATCTATCTCATATCTATCTATCTATCTCATATCTATCTATCTCATATCTATCTATCTCATATCTATCTATCTCATATCTATCTATCTATCTATCTATCTCATATCTATCTATCTATCTCATATCTATCTATCTAATATCTATCTATCTCATACCTATCTATATATTTATTTATCTGTGTTAGCGGGGTGTGAGGAGGGCAGATGTTGTTACCCTAGGGGCAGATGGCATTAACCCCTTGTGTTGGTGAAGCCAGGGTGGGGTTTAGGCCTGTAACCACCTGAAGGTATACCGCTGGATCCTGGGCTAGGCACGGGGGGCTATAAAGACACCGACGCCAAGTTATGGACAACAGTAGCTTTACTGAGGGTAGACAGATGGAAAAGTCTATACAGTTCAGCCAGGGCCCAATGAGGTGAACAGTGATGCAGAGACCTTAAGGGCTTGCTGGGACTTGTAGTAGGACTGGACAATTGAATGCAGACCACGCTGACTTGACAGATGACAGGGACTGACTTGACTTGACTCATAAAGCTGTGACTTTATCTTACTTGACTTGATGGCGGCTGCAGGATTGGACTTTGAGGTCTCCAACACTCTGGACACACACACTAGACAAGACTGCACTGGACCTCAGCAGAAGAGAGAGAAGCTCCACCCAGGGCTTATATGGGGGAGACTAGCAGGGAGCCCATAGGTCACTCTTGGGGTCACCTGGTCACTTGTACCTCCTGGGTAACAATCACATGACATATCACATGGTATAACTCTTAAAGCAACATTACATTTTATAACACTTTACATGGTAAAACATATTTACAATGGGGAAACAAGTGCAGGGGCCTTGGGGACACTGAAGGAGGCTGCCTGACAGGACAGCAGGAGCACGGGGTAACACCTCCCATACTGGGCCACCACAAACTCCCCCTCTTAATTGAAGTCATCCTCGAAACCCAGTTCTGGATGAGCAGAGGATTGAACCATTGAGGTCTAGTGACAGTTCCTGGGGCATTTATGCACAATGTCCTTCTCAAGTCTATATTATGAAACAAGATGAGTCCATGTGGCATGGTGAATGTCCATTCATGCTCTTTAAACATATGGGGTTAATTTGACTTTGTAACTGCTTTCTGAAGACACTCAAGACAACAATATACATATCAATATTAGTGATGAGCAGCAGGGGCCATATTCGAATTCGAATTTCACGAATATATTAATGATTTTTCGTCCTATGTTTGCGAAATTCGCACATTCGCTATGTTCATTCACTTTTTTTCCCATACAAAATTCACATGAAAAATGCGCATAAAAATTTGCATGTGATAAAAAAATTAACATTTGCATGTGAAAAAACCCCCACAAATATTCGTGTCACGATGCCGGCTGGCAGGTAGTGGATCCTCTGTGCCAGAGAGGGATTGGCGTGGACCGTGCTAGAGGATCGGTTCTAAGTCACTACTGGTTTTCACCAGAGCCCGCCGCAAAGCGGGATGGTCTTGCTGCGGCGGTAGTGACCAGGTCGTATCCCCTAGCAACGGCTCAACCTCTCTGGCTGCTGAAGATAGGCGCGGTACAAGGGAGTAGACAGAAGCAAGGTCGGACGAAGCAGAAGGTCGGGGCAGGCAGCAAGGATCGTAGTCAGGGGCAACGGCAGGAGGTCTGGAACACAGGCTAGGAACACACAAGGAAACGCTTTCACTGGCACTAAGGCAACAAGATCCGGCGAGGGAGTGAAGGGGAAGTGAGGTGATATAGGGAAGTGCACAGGTGTAAACACTAATTGGAACCACTGCGCCAATCAGCGGCGCAGTGGCCCTTTAAATCGCAAAGACCCGGCGCGCGCGCGCCCTAGGGAGCGGGGCCGCGCGCGCCGGGACAGGACTGACGGAGAGCGAGTCAGGTACGGGAGCCGGGGTGCGCATCGCGAGCGGGCGCTACCCGCATCGCGAATCGCATCCCGGCCAGAGGCGGTATCGCAGCGCCCCGGGTCCGTGGAACCGACCGGAGCGCTGCAGTGAGAGGAGTGTAGCGAGCGCTCCGGGGAGGAGCGGGGACCCGGAGCGCTCGGCGTAACAGTACCCCCCCCCTTGGGTCTCCCCCTCTTCTTGGAGCCTGAGAACCTGAGGACCAGACTTTTGTCCAGGATATTGTCCTCAGGTTCCCAGGACCTCTCTTCTGGACCACAACCCTCCCAATCCACTAAAAAGAAGGTTTTCCCTCTGACCTTTTTTGATGCTAAAATTTCTTTAACGGAGAAGATGTCCGAGGAGCCGGAGACAGGAGTGGGGGGAACAGATTTGGGAGAGAAACGGTTAATGATAAGTGGTTTAAGAAGAGAAACATGAAAGGCATTAGGAATACGAAGAGAAGGAGGAAGAAGAAGTTTGTAAGAGACAGGATTAATCTGGCGCAAAACCTTAAAAGGACCAAGATAGCGTGGTCCCAACTTATAGCTAGGGACACGGAAGCGGACATATTTGGCGGAGAGCCATACCTTGTCTCCAGGGGAAAAAATGGGAGGAGCTCTTCTTTTCTTATCCGCGAATCTCTTCATGCGTGAAGAAGCCTGTAAGAGAGAATTTTGGGTCTCTCTCCATATGATGGAGAGATCACGAGAAATTTCATCCACAGCGGGCAGACCAGAGGGCAAGGGGGTAGGGAGGGGGGGAAGAGGGTGACGGCCGTACACCACGAAAAACGGGGATTTGGAGGAAGATTCAGAGATTCTGAAATTATACGAGAATTCGGCCCAAGGTAGAAGATCTGCCCAGTCATCCTGGCGGGAGGAAACAAAATGTCGTAAATAGTCACCCAAGATCTGGTTAATTCTTTCTACTTGTCCATTGGATTGAGGATGGTATGCAGAAGAAAAATTTAATTTAATCTTGAGTTGTTTACAGAGAGCCCTCCAGAATTTAGACACAAATTGGACGCCTCTATCCGAGACGATCTGCGTAGGCAACCCGTGAAGACGAAAAATGTGTACAAAAAATTGTTTAGCCAACTGAGGCGCTGAAGGAAGACCAGGAAGAGGGATGAAATGTGCCATTTTGGAGAATCGATCAACGACCACCCAAATAACAGTGTTGCCATGGGATGGGGGTAAGTCAGTAATAAAATCCATACCAATCAGAGACCAAGGTTGTTCGGGAACAGGCAAAGGAAGAAGAAAACCAGCGGGCTTCTGGCGAGGAGTCTTATCCCGGGCACAGATAGTGCAGGCTCGCACAAAGTCCACCACATCAGTCTCTAGAGTCGGCCACCAATAGAAGCGAGAGATGAGTTGCACAGATTTCTTGATGCCCGCATGACCTGCGAGATGGGAGGAGTGACCCCATTTGAGGATTCCGAGGCGTTGGCGTGGAGAAACAAAGGTCTTTCCTGGAGGAGTTTGCCTGATGGAGGCTGGAGAAGTGGAAATCAGGCAGTCAGGAGGAATGATGTGTTGAGGAGAGAGTTCAATTTCAGAAGCATCTGAGGAACGAGAGAGAGCATCGGCCCTAATGTTCTTATCAGCAGGTCGAAAGTGAATTTCAAAATTAAATCGGGCAAAGAACAGAGACCACCTGGCCTGACGAGGATTCAGCCGTTGGGCAGACTCGAGGTATGAGAGGTTCTTGTGATCGGTGTAAATAATAACTGGAAATCTCGATCCCTCCAGCAGATGCCTCCATTCCTCAAGTGCTAATTTAATGGCTAGAAGCTCTCGATCCCCGATGGAGTAGTTCCTCTCCGCCGGAGAGAAGGTCCTAGAAAAAAAACCACAAGTAACAGCATGCCCGGAAGAGTTTTTTTGTAGAAGGACAGCTCCAGCTCCCACTGAGGAGGCATCAACCTCCAATAGGAAGGGTTTAGATGGGTCAGGTCTGGAGAGCACGGGAGCCGAAGAGAAGGCAGACTTGAGTCGTTTAAAGGCGTCTTCCGCTTGAGGAGGCCAAGACTTGGGATCGGCATTTTTTTTGGTTAAAGCCACAATAGGAGCCACAATGGTAGAAAAATGTGGAATAAATTGCCTGTAATAATTGGCGAACCCCAAAAAACGTTGGATGGCACGGAGTCCGGAGGGGCGTGGCCAATCTAAGACGGCAGAGAGTTTATCTGGATCCATTTGTAGTCCCTGGCCAGAGACCAAGTATCCTAGAAAAGGAAGAGATTGGCATTCAAACAGACATTTCTCAATTTTAGCATAGAGTTGATTGTCACGAAGTCTCTGAAGAACCATACGGACATGCTGGCGGTGTTCTTCTAGATTGGCCGAAAAAATTAGGATATCATCAAGATATACAACAACACAGGAGTATAACAGATCACGAAAAATTTCATTAACAAAGTCTTGGAAGACAGCAGGGGCGTTGCACAGGCCAAAGGGCATGACCAGATACTCAAAGTGTCCATCTCTGGTGTTAAATGCTGTTTTCCACTCATCCCCCTCTCTGATGCGGATGAGGTTATAGGCGCCTCTTAAGTCCAATTTAGTAAAGATGTGGGCACCTTGGAGGCGATCAAAGAGTTCAGAGATGAGGGGTAAGGGGTAGCGGTTCTTAACCGTGATTTTATTAAGTCCGCGGTAGTCAATGCAAGGACGTAGAGAGCCATCTTTTTTGGACACAAAGAAAAATCCGGCTCCGGCAGGAGAGGAGGATTTACGGATAAAGCCCTTTTTTAGGTTCTCCTGGACGTATTCAGACATGGCAAGAGTCTCTGGGGCAGAGAGAGGATAAATTCTGCCCCGGGGTGGAGTAGTGCCCGGGAGGAGGTCGATAGGACAATCATAAGGCCTGTGAGGAGGTAGAGTCTCCGCTTGTTTTTTGCAGAAAACATCCGCGAAGTCCATATAGGCCTTAGGGAGACCGGTTACTGGAGGAAGCAGAGAGTTACGGCAAGGGTTACTGGGAACCGGTTTTAGACAGTCCTTGGAACAAGAGGGCCCCCAACTCTTGATCTCCCCAGTGGACCAATCCAGGGTTGGGGAATGAAGTTGAAGCCAGGGAAGTCCAAGGAGAATTTCCGAGGTGCAATTGGGGAGGACCAAAAGTTCAATCCTCTCGTGATGAGATCCGATGCTCATTAGAAGGGGCTCCGTGCGGAAACGTATGGAACAGTCCAATCTTTCATTGTTTATACAATTGATGTAAAGGGGTCTGGTGAGACTGGTCACTGGGATGTTGAACCTGTTGACGAGAGAGGCCAAAATAAAATTTCCTGCAGATCCAGAGTCCAAGAAGGCCACAGAAGAGAAGGAGAAGGCAGAGGCAGACATCCGCACAGGCACAGTAAGACGTGGAGAAGCAGAGTGGACATCAAGGATTGTCTCACCTTTGTGCGGAGTCAGGGTACGTCTTTCCAGGCGGGGAGGGCGGATAGGACAATCCCTCAGGAAGTGTTCGGTACTAGCACAGTACAGGCAGAGGTTCTCCATGCGGCGTCGTGTCCTCTCTTGAGATGTCAGGCGAGACCGGTCGACCTGCATAGCCTCCACGGCGGGAGGCACAGGAACAGATTGCAGGGAACCAGAGGAGAGAGGAGCCGAGGAGAAGAAACGCCTCGTGCGAACAGAGTCCATATCTTGGCGGAGCTCCTGACGCCTTTCGGAAAAACGCATGTCAATGCGAGTGGCTAGGTGAATAAGTTCATGAAGATTAGCAGGCATTTCTCGTGCGGCCAGAACATCTTTAATGTTGCTGGATAGGCCTTTTTTAAAGGTCGCGCAGAGGGCCTCATTGTTCCAGGATAATTCAGAAGCAAGAGTACGGAATTGTACGGCATACTCGCCAACGGAAGAATTACCCTGGACCAGGTTCAACAGGGCAGTCTCAGCAGAAGAGGCTCGGGCAGGTTCCTCAAAGACACTTCGAATTTCCGAGAAGAAGGAGTGTACAGAGGCAGTGACGGGGTCATTGCGGTCCCAGAGCGGTGTGGCCCAAGCCAGGGCTTTTCCAGACAGCAGGCTGACTACGAAAGCCACCTTAGACCTTTCAGTGGGGAACTGGTCCGACATCATCTCCAAGTGTAATGAACATTGGGAAAGGAAGCCACGGCAAAACTTAGAGTCCCCATCAAATTTATCCGGCAAGGATAGTCGTAGTCCAGAAGCGGCCACTCGCTGCGGGGGAGGTACAGGAGCTGGCGGAGGAGATGGTTGCTGGAGCTGTGGTAGTAACTGTTGTAGCATAACAGTCAGTTGAGACAGCTGTTGGCCTTGTTGCGCAATCTGTTGTGACTGCTGGGCGACCACCGTGGTGAGGTCAGCGACAACTGGCAGAGGAACTTCAGCGGGATCCATGGCCGGATCTACTGTCACGATGCCGGCTGGCAGGTAGTGGATCCTCTGTGCCAGAGAGGGATTGGCGTGGACCGTGCTAGAGGATCGGTTCTAAGTCACTACTGGTTTTCACCAGAGCCCGCCGCAAAGCGGGATGGTCTTGCTGCGGCGGTAGTGACCAGGTCGTATCCCCTAGCAACGGCTCAACCTCTCTGGCTGCTGAAGATAGGCGCGGTACAAGGGAGTAGACAGAAGCAAGGTCGGACGAAGCAGAAGGTCGGGGCAGGCAGCAAGGATCGTAGTCAGGGGCAACGGCAGGAGGTCTGGAACACAGGCTAGGAACACACAAGGAAACGCTTTCACTGGCACTAAGGCAACAAGATCCGGCGAGGGAGTGAAGGGGAAGTGAGGTGATATAGGGAAGTGCACAGGTGTAAACACTAATTGGAACCACTGCGCCAATCAGCGGCGCAGTGGCCCTTTAAATCGCAAAGACCCGGCGCGCGCGCGCCCTAGGGAGCGGGGCCGCGCGCGCCGGGACAGGACTGACGGAGAGCGAGTCAGGTACGGGAGCCGGGGTGCGCATCGCGAGCGGGCGCTACCCGCATCGCGAATCGCATCCCGGCCAGAGGCGGTATCGCAGCGCCCCGGGTCCGTGGAACCGACCGGAGCGCTGCAGTGAGAGGAGTGTAGCGAGCGCTCCGGGGAGGAGCGGGGACCCGGAGCGCTCGGCGTAACAATTCGTCATTACGAATATATAACACTATATTCTAAATATTCCCAGAATCGCGAAGTGCCGATATTTGCGATGAAAATTTGCATTACAAATATTCGTGCTCAACACTAATCAATATACATAGATTCACGGATTGGGCTGCCGGAGGCTATCTACCCAATGCCTTGGCTGCTGGGGCCCCTCGGTTCTCAACTCTTCTCCCCAGAACTCAATATAGTTATTACACTATACAACAGTGTTACCTTTACATTTAGCAATTCTGTCGCTCTACGTGCATTATCTAGATATCAGGTGAACCCTCTGGCCAGTAGAGTACCCTGTACACGTGGACAGGAGAGAAGCATAAGACATATAACTGTATATATTTAGAACTTGTGGACTGGGACGGCAAATAATGTTACAGTCCTATCTTAACTATTTGCATATGTGTGGACTACTTTTACCATATGTGGACTGACTGTGGTACATAACTTTACATTATGAGTTAATCTTTGTACCTGGCGGGAATTTGTCATGGCGGTGAGGTAGTGGCTACGCTTCTCCTGACTGGGTCAAGATACCTCCCATATAGATCGCCATGAATAAACAACACTATACACTCCCCGCTCTCTAGAGAATGCATGGACATGGGCAGATGGTCTTTCTGCACTGCCCGAGGATTGACCAGGATGGTCCCTCCATGACGACAGTCCATGAGGGTGCCAAATAGTGTTGAGCAGAAATATTCATAATGAGAATTTTTAGTGCTATATATTCGTAATGATGAATATTCGTGTTTTTTTTAGTTTTTTTTTCACATACAAATTTTTATGCGCATTTTTTCATGCAAATTTTCGCATGGAAAAAAGTGAATGAACATAGCGAATATGCGAATTTCGCGAACATAGGACGAATAATCGTCGAGATATTCAGGAAGTATTGCAAATTGGAATATGGCCCCTGCTTCTCATAACTAGTGCCAAACCCCCACACTTTGTCTCATTTCACCACCGTAGCACGGCAGTGTTCCAGTGGTGGCTCTCCCTCTCAGGGATGTTCCAATTTTCTGATGTACAGGCCATCTAATACTTTGGTATCCTGTTGCTGCGCCTGTTGCGCCGCGGAAACTTTCTGGGCCTCCGGCGCCATCTTGGGACTCTCTGCACGTGTGCTTGCCTGTTCCGCCACGCTGCTCCTCTTACTGATTTCCGGCAAACTGAGAGGCTCTGGCGGCACTGCTCCTTTTATGCAGGGCTTCGGGAAAATGGCCGCCGGCAGGAAGTGCATCAGCGGTGCAGCACTGACTTCCGCTCCCCAGGGAACAGGGGGCAGATCTTCACAGTTCCAAGACCTTAAGGGCTTGCTGGGACTTGTAGTAGGACTGGACAATTGAATGCAGACCACGCTGACTTGACAGATGACAGGGACTGACTTGACTTGACTCATAAAGCTGTGACTTTATCTTACTAGACTTTGAGGCCTCCAACACTCTGGATACACACACTAGGCGACTGCACTGGACCTCAGCAGAAGAGAGAGAAGCTCCACCCAGGGCTTATATGGGGGAGACTAGCAGGGAGCCCATAGGTCACTCTTAGGGTCACCTGGTCACTGGTACCTCCTGGGTAACAATCACATGACATATCACATGGTACAACTCTTAAAGCAACATTACATTTTATAACACTTTACATGGTAAAACATATTTACAATGGGGAAACAAGTGCAGGGGGCCTTGGGGACGCTGACGGAGGCTGCCTGACAGGACAGCAGGAGCACAGGGTAACACCTCCCGTACTGGGCCATCACATATCTATCTATCTCATATCTATCTATCTCATATCTATCTATCTCATATCTATCTATCTCATATCTATCTATCTCATATCTATCTATCTATCTATCTATCTATCTATCTATCTCATATCTATCTTTCTATCTATCTCATATCTATCTATCTATCTATCTATCTCATATCTATCTATCTATCTCATATCTATCTATCTATTTATCTATCTATCTCATATCTATCTATCTATCTATCTATCTATCTATCTATCTATCTATCTCATATCTATCTATCTATCTCATATCTATCTATCTCATATCTATCTATCTCATATCTATCTATCTATCTATCTATCTATCTATCTATCTAGGAGTGTTAAAACAATGGGCTAAAAAAACAAGTTCTTCAGATTCCGGATGCTGTGCCAGTTTGGAGGGTCAGGGTAGGGATTGCCCAATGTCCAGGCCATTAAGGTATAGGTCTAAAGCTATGTTCACACAGTGTAAAATTCACTGGCGTATTTTATCTTAAGTGTGCATTTAATATGTGCCCCGTGTGAAGGTAAACCTCTGTCCCCCTCCTTGTTCTCCTTTCTTGTTCCTTTCCTTGGTTTCTTCCTATTCATTGCTCTTTCACTGAAAAAATGATGTTGGATACTTAAAAAAAAAGAAAAAAAAAATGTTTCCTTTAAAAAATTTATACAAAATAAATAATAAAAATAAAATCTTTATTATTGAACTCCTTAAATTCTCAAACATCGTCCAAATGGTATCAATTGACTTCCCCGAAATGTATACATGGAAACAAATGTGAGGCTGTGGTTTGTGCGGGTCTAATTGTCTGTAAATGGCTAATAAATGTAATCTTCCCAGATGATCTCGCGGAGGAAAAACACAACGTTATTGCCGTCCGTAACCCGATCGGTCATTCAGGCCAAATGTATAAAACAAGCAGATAAATCTAGAAGCTGCGCCATTCAGGAGGCTGGGAGTTTGTATTTCAGCGCGGGACGTCTATACATGTTACTATCTACATGAGAAAGGCCCAGAAATAGAATTCACTTAGTCCAGGCAGCGAGTGATAGCGAATCTGATAGAAATGCAGGAATGAGGGCCGGCTCGCTCTCCCAGGGTAACCGGAGCACTCCTATATTCAGCTCATCGCGGAACGTTATTATGAAACAACTTAATGAGATCTTATGTTTCTTCCTTTCTTAAACAAAGAATACAATTTGGCCCAAACATTGCATCAAAGACTGATCGACCGGCCAGGTCTACTTTTTTGGGACAATTTTTGGAGGAAATGTTGGAAATTGGATTGGCCAAATTGAATTTTCTGGATTTTGTTAGTGACTGTCAGTCATTGACCAAGAAGTATATTCTAGGTAAACCACTGTTATTCTAGAGCCACTTTAACATAGGGCAGAGAATAATGAGCCCTGAGCTTACCCAGAACCCCTTTCCCTACTTGCGTAACTGTCCTAAGCAGCGGTTCTACAACTGGGCTCCAGATCCTTCACTGGACTAAAGTGCAGGGACGTCAAGTCAAAACAATAAACAGAACTATACGAGGGGTAACAAGCTAACAAAACCAGATTCCAAGCTAGGGGAAAGAAACAAGCTATGGATCAGGATCAAACCATGAAGGAAACCAAAATACAAACAGATCAAATTGCAGGTTCAGGTTACACTGACTAGACACAGAAACAATACCAGGTATAGGAGCAAACCTAAGCAATGGATCAGGACCCATACCATGGTGGATCAGGATTTACAGGTACTGGATTACATAAACTAGACACAGAAAGGGGTGGGAATACAAGCCAAGATACAGGTTCACATAACAGACACAAACCAGACAGAATTAAAGGGGTACTCCACTGGACAGCGTTTGGAACATTTAGTTACGAACGCTCTGTGCGGGCTGCGGGAGTCGGCCATGCCGCCTCGTGCCATCAGGCCATGTCCCCTCAATGCAAGTCTATGGGAGGGGGCGTGATGGCCGTCACGCCCCCTCCCGTCACGCCCCCTCCCATGGACTTGCATTAAGGGGACATGGCCTGACGGCACGAGGCGGCATGGCCGACTCCCGCAGCCCGCACACAGCGTTCGGAACTAAATGTTCCGAACGCTGGCCAGTGGAGTACCCCTTTAAACCGACCGACCAGCACAGACAAATAAGCTAAACAAACAAGTCAGAACTACAAAGCCATAACTAAAACCAAGTTACAAGTGTGAACAGACAAAGACAGGAGTGACATTAAAGGGGTACTCCGCCCCTAGACATCTTATCCCCTATCCAAAGGATAGGGGATAAGATGTCAGATCGCCGGGGACCCCCGGGATCTACCCACCTTTAGCGGCTTCCGGAACCGCTTGAGGTCCTCAGGCTGAGTCCATCTCGACCACGAGGACGGAGCATAGTGACGTCACGGCTCTGCCCCTGTGTGGCGTCTCGCTCCGCCTCCTCAATGCAAGTCTATTAGAGGGGCATGACAGTTGTCACGCCCCCTCCCATAGGCTTGCATTGAGGGGGCGGAGCAAGACATCACTATGCTCCGTCCCAGTGATCGCCAGTAATCAGACCCAGAGCGAACACGCTCCGGGACTGATTATAACGGGGTGCGGCGTGGAAGATCACGGGGGTCCCCAGCAGCGGGACCCCCACGATCAGGCATCTTATCCCCTATCCTTTGCATAGGGGATAAGATGTCTTAGCTCCGGAGTACCCTTTTAAAGGTGTACTCCAGTAGAAAACTTTTTTTGTTTTTAAATCAACAGGTGCCAGAAAGTTAAACTGATTTGTAAATTACTTCTATAAAAAAAATCTTTATCCTTCCAGTACTTATTAGCTGCTGAATACTACAGAGGAAATTCTTTTCTTTTTGGAATACAGTGCTCTCTGCTGACATCACGAGCACAGTGCTCTCTGCTGACACCTCTGTCCATTTTAGGAACTGTCCAGAGCAGCATATGTCTGCTATGGGGATTTTCTTCCACTCTGGACAGTTCTTAAAATGGACAGAGATGTCAGCAGAGAGCACTGTGCTCGTGATGTCAGCAGAGAGTTCTGTGTTCCAAAAAGAAAAGCATTTCCTCTGTAATATTCAGCAGCTAATAAGTACTGGAAGGATTAAGAATTTTTAATAGAAGTAATTTACAAATCTGTATAACTTTCTGGCACCAGTTGATTTAAAAAAAAAAGTTTTCCACCGGAGTACCCCTTTAAGAATGTGGTAGGTAGCGGATACCGAAGTCACTATGAGTTGAGGAAATTGTATCCCTTTGAAATACTCCCCTGAAATTTGTGCTTTATTGTACTAGATGCTGATATGTTATGAGATAAGAGGTGATAGTATAATGTATTATACATAAGAATAATAAAAACGATAATTTAGGATATGTACAGCTTTGTGTTCAGGAGGAGGTACCCGCGGTCCAAACAGTAAGTGGTCTGTATGCTCTGTGATATGATGTGTGAGGTATGAGAGGTACAGAACCAAAATAGTGTGATCTGCGCCTAGAGCTGTGCTCTATAGAGTTAAATGGGTACTCCGCTGGAAGAATCAACTGGTGCCAGAAAGTTAAACAGATTTATAAATTACTTTTATTAAAAAATCTTAATCCTTCCAGTACTTATTAGCGGCTGCATACTACAGTGGAAATTCTTTTCTTTTTGGAACACAGTGCTCTCTGCTGACATCACGAGCACAGTGCTCTCTGCTGACATCTCTGTCCATTTTAAGAACTGTCCAGAGTAGGAGAAAATCTCCATAGCAAACATATGCTGCTCTGGACAGTACCTAAAACGGAAAGAGATGTCGGCAGAGAGCACTGTGGTCATGATGTCAGCAGAGAGCTCTGTGTTCCAAAAAGAAAAGAATTTCCTCTTGTAAATTACTTCTATTAAAAAAAAAAAAATCTTAATCCTTCCAGTACTTATCAGCTGCTGTCTGACCACAGTGCTCTCTGCTGCTACAGTCCAGAGTCCTGCTCCAGACAGTTCCTAAAATGGACAGAGGTGTCAGCAGAGAGCACTGTGGTGAGACAGAAAGGACATTCAAAAAGAAAAGAGCTTCCTGTGGAGCACACAGCAGCTGATAAGTACTGGAAGGATTAAGATTTTTAAATAGAAGTAATTTACAAATCTTTTAAACTTTTTGGCACCAGTTGATGTTTTCCAGGCGAGTACCTTTTTAACTGTATGTTAGTACACTATATCCTGCTTTGTTAGTATTTATATCCTGCCTAGTTTGTATTTAGATATCTGTTCTGGTTTTTGCTTTCCCGTTACTTTTCTGACCTATCCCTGACTATGTACAGTATTGTTTGTTTTTGTTGAACTTGACGCTATTGCACTTTAGCGCAGGAAGGGACCGGCGCCCAGTTGTCGATCCATCATTTAGGGTGGATGGGTAAGTATACAGGGAGAGTGTTTCTAG
Source organism: Hyla sarda (assembly GCF_029499605.1). Lineage (NCBI taxonomy): Eukaryota > Metazoa > Chordata > Amphibia > Anura > Hylidae > Hyla > Hyla sarda. The sequence continues at coordinate 15,782,147 of NC_079195.1, forward strand.
GGAAAGCTTAGGGCTCACTTCTCCCTGCCCAATCCCCATTCATGACACTGAGCTTCTCACTTCATACATTGCAGATCTGAGCGGAGGGAGGTCACTGTTCACACTACTACTAGTTACTGTTTGGAGACACTGGGGGAGATTTATCAAAACCCGTCCAAAGGAAAAGTTGTTGAGTTGCCCATAGCAACCAATCAGATCGCTTCTTTCATTTTTCACAGGCCTTTTCAAAAGTGAAAGCGATCTGATTGGTTGCTATGGGCAACTCAGCAACTTTTCCTTTGGACAGGTTTTGATATATCTCCCCCAATACAGTAGTTCATCAAGTTACAATATTAATTGGTTCCAGGACGACCATTGTATGTTGAAACCATTGTATGTTGAGACCATAACTCTATGGAAACCTTGGAATTGGTTCTGAAGCCACCAAAATGTCATCCAAAAATAGGAAAAAGTGAGGATTAAAGAAAAATAAGTAGATAACTAATATAGATAAAGCAAATCCTTATATATAAAAGTAAGAAAGATCTGCTGGGAGCTGTAATCACTGTCTGTTTCAGTGTTTTCAAACCAGGGTGTCTCCAGCTGTTGCAAAACTACAACTCCCAGCATGCCCGGACAGCCTTTGGCTGTCCGGGCATGCTGGGAGTTGTAGTTTTGCAACAGCTGGAGGCCCCCTTGTTGGGAAACACTGGTCTATGTAGAGGACAGGAGCTTCTTCAGGGTCCTGTACAGAATACACAATGTCCTAAAAAAAAGTTAAATGGAGCCGCCCTCACCTGGTGTCCAAAGGAGCAGCTAACCCTGGCATAGGTTAAAAGTAGTACAGACCATGTAGTACCTCCCTGTACTGTAGGGGGCACTACCAGACACCAGTCAGTGCATGCACTTCAGTAATACAGGTAAAGAGTACAGAACATGTAATACCTCCCTGTACTGTAGGGGTGCTACCAGACACCAGTCACTGCATGCACTTCAGTAATACAGGTAAAGAGTACAGAACATGTAATACCTCCCTGTAATGTAGGGGGCGCTACCAGACACCAGTCACTGCATGCACTTCAGTAATACAGGTAAAGAGTACAGAACATGTAATACCTCCCTGTACTGTAGGGGGCGCTACCAGACACCAGTCAGTGCATACACTTCAGTAATACAGGTAAAGAATAGTACAGAACATGTAATACCTCCCTGTACTGTAGGGGGTGCTACCAGACACCAGTCACTGCATACACTTCAGTAATACAGGTAAATAGTACAGAACATGTAATACCTCCCTGTACTGTAGGAGGCGCTACCAGACACCAGTCAGTGCATACACTTCAGTAATACAGGTAAAGAGTACAGAACATGTAATACCACCCTGTACTGTAGGGGGCGCTACCAGACACCAGTCAGTGCATACACTTCAGTAATACAGGTAAAGAGTACAGAACATTTAATACCTCCCTGTACTGTAGGGGGCGCTACCAGACACCAGTCAGTGCATGCACTTCAGTAATACAGGTAAAGAGTACAGAACATGTAATACCTCCCTGTACTGTAGGGGGCGCTACCAGACACCAGTCAGTGCATGCACTTCAGTAATACAGGTAAAGAGTACAGAACATGTAATACCTCCCTGTACTGTAGAGGGCGCTACCAGACACCAGTCAGTGCATACACTTCAGTAATACAGGTAAAGAGTACAGAACATGTAATACCTCCCTGTATTGTAGGGGGCGCTACCAGACAGCCAATCAGTGCATACACTTTAGGAATACAGGGGTTTTACCAGTGAATGCCCATTCTGATTGGTCGGTTCTTCCAGGCATTGACATGTTTCACAGATTCCATAGCATTGTATGTTGAGTCTGGTTTCAAGTTACAATGGTCCAGAAAAGACGATTGTATGTTGAAACTATTGTACGTTGAGGCCATTGTAAGTTGAGGGATCACTGTATGTACAGGAAATTTGTGGAAGGAGATGGTAGTAAGGGTGAAAAGCGAGGAGCTGAAGATGTTTGTGCCGCAGTTGATTCATGGTTGGAATAAGTCTTGATGGCGGTCTGAGTCCGATGGAGAAGAATAGGGAAGGATTATGGGGGAGATTTATCAAAACCTGTGCAGAGGAAGAGTGATGCTGTTACGCATAGCAACCAATCAGATGGTTTCTTTTATTTGTTTTTCGAGGCCTGTGAAAAGTGAAAGAAGCGATCTGATTGGTTGCTATGGACAACTGCACTGCTCTTCCTCTACACAGGTTTTGATAAATCTCCCCCTATGTGTTTGAATGTTTTTTCTTGACAGTTGTATTGAGAAAGGAAATAAAGAGAATGGAAGAAATAGACTTTATTTTCCTTATATCTGGACATGTTTCGAACCATCATGGTTCTTAGTCATGGCAAAACACTGAATGTCTCATGCATCCTTATATACTATAAGCAAGACAAGAAATTAACACACATGCCTCCGGCATGTGTGTTCATTTCTTGTCTTGCTTATAGTATATAAGGATGCATGAGACAGGCAGTGTTGTGCCATGACTAAGAACCATAATTGTCCGAAACGTGTCAGCGTTTCTGCCATGCTTTTAAAATCACCAGGTTTTGATAAATCTCCCCCTATATGTTTGAATGTTTTTTCTTGACAGTTGTATTGAGAAAAGAAATAAAGAGGATGGAAGAAATAGACTTTATTTTCCTTATATCTGGACGTGTTTCGAACCATCATGGTTCTTAGTCATGGCACAACACTGACTGTCTCATGCATCCTTATCTACTATAAGCAAGATAAGAAATGGCATGTGTGTTCATTTCTTGTCTTGCTTATAGTATATAAGGATGCATGAGACAGGCAGTGTTGTGCCATGACTAAGAACCTTGATTGTCCGAAACGTGTCAGCGTTTCTGCTATGCTTTTAAAATCCCCAGGTTTTGATAAATCTCCCCCTATGTGTTTGAATGTTTTTTCTTGACAGTCGTATTGAGAAAAGAAATAAAGAGGATGGAAGAAATAGACTTTATTTTCCTTATATCTGGACGTGTTTCGAACCATCATGGTTCTTAGTCATGGCACAACACTGACTGTCTCATGCATCCTTATCTACTATAAGCAGGATAAGAAATGGCATGTGTGTTCATTTCTTGTCTTGCTTATAGTATATAAGGATGCATGAGACAGGCAGTGTTGTGCCATGACTAAGAACCTTGATTGTCCGAAACGTGTCAGCGTTTCTGCTATGCTTTTAAAATCACCAGGTTTTGATAAATCTCCCCCTATGTGTTTGAATGTTTTTTCTTGACAGTCGTATTGAGAAAAGAAATAAAGAGGATGGAAGAAATAGACTTTATTTTCCTTATATCTGGACGTGTTTCGAACCATCATGGTTCTTAGTCATGGCACAACACTGACTGTCTCATGCATCCTTATCTACTATAAGCAAGATAAGAAATGGCATGTGTGTTCATTTCTTGTCTTGCTTATAGTATATAAGGATGCATGAGACAGGCAGTGTTGTGCCATGACTAAGAACCATGATTGTCCGAAACGTGTCAGCGTTTCTGCTATGCTTTTAAAATCACCAGGTTTCGATAAATCTCCCCCTATGTGTTTGAATGTTTTTTCTTGACAGTCGTATTGAGAAAAGAAATAAAGAGGATGGAAGAAATAGACTTTATTTTCCTTATATCTGGACGTGTTTCGAACCATCATGGTTCTTAGTCATGGCACAACACTGACTGTCTCATGCATCCTTATCTACTATAAGCAAGACAAGAAATGGCATGTGTGTTCATTTCTTGTCTTGCTTATAGTATATAAGGATGCATGAGACAGGCAGTGTTGTGCCTTGACTAAGAACCATGATTGTCCGAAACGTGTCAGCGTTTCTGCTATGCTTTTAAAATCACCAGGTTTTGATAAATCTCCCCCTATGTGTTTGAATGTTTTTTCTTGACAGTCGTATTGAGAAAATAAATCAAGAGGATGGAAGAAATAGACTTTATTTTCCTTATATCTGGACGTGTTTCGAACCATCATGGTTCTTAGTCATGGCGCAACACTGACTGTCTCATGCATCCTTATCTACTATAAGCAAGACAAGAAATGGCATGTGTGTTCATTTCTTGTCTTGCTTATAGTATATAAGGATGCATGAGACAGGCAGTGTTGTGCCTTGACTAAGAACCATGATTGTCCGAAACGTGTCAGCGTTTCTGCTATGCTTTTAAAATCACCAGGTTTTGATAAATCTCCCCCTATGTGTTTGAATGTTTTTTCTTGACAGTTGTATTGAGAAAAGAAATAAAGAGGATGGAAGAAATAGACTTTATTTTCCTTATATCTGGACGTGTTTCGAACCATCATGGTTCTTAGTCATGGCACAACACTGACTGTCTCATGCATCCTTATCTACTATAAGCAAGATAAGAAATGGCATGTGTGTTCATTTCTTGTCTTGCTTATAGTATATAAGGATGCATGAGACAGGCAGTGTTGTGCCATGACTAAGAACCTTGATTGTCCGAAACGTGTCAGCGTTTCTGCTATGCTTTTAAAATCACCAGGTTTTGATAAATCTCCCCCTATGTGTTTGAATGTTTTTTCTTGACAGTCGTATTGAGAAAAGAAATCAAGAGGATGGAAGAAATAGACTTTATTTTCCTTATATCTGGACGTGTTTCGAACCATCATGGTTCTTAGTCATGGCGCAACACTGACTGTCTCATGCATCCTTATCTACTATAAGCAAGACAAGAAATGGCATGTGTGTTCATTTCTTGTCTTGCTTATAGTATATAAGGATGCATGAGACAGGCAGTGTTGTGCCTTGACTAAGAACCATGATTGTCCGAAACGTGTCAGCGTTTCTGCTATGCTTTTAAAATCACCAGGTTTTGATAAATCTCCCCCTATGTGTTTGAATGTTTTTTCTTGACAGTTGTATTGAGAAAAGAAATAAAGAGGATGGAAGAAATAGACTTTATTTTCCTTATATCTGGACGTGTTTCGAACCATCATGGTTCTTAGTCATGGCACAACACTGACTGTCTCATGCATCCTTATCTACTATAAGCAAGATAAGAAATGGCATGTGTGTTCATTTCTTGTCTTGCTTATAGTATATAAGGATGCATGAGACAGGCAGTGTTGTGCCATGACTAAGAACCTTGATTGTCCGAAACGTGTCAGCGTTTCTGCTATGCTTTTAAAATCACCAGGTTTTGATAAATCTCCCCCTATGTGTTTGAATGTTTTTTCTTGACAGTCGTATTGAGAAAAGAAATAAAGAGGATGGAAGAAATAGACTTTATTTTCCTTATATCTGGACGTGTTTCGAACCATCATGGTTCTTAGTCATGGCACAACACTGACTGTCTCATGCATCCTTATCTACTATAAGCAAGACAAGAAATGGCATGTGTGTTCATTTCTTGTCTTGCTTATAGTATATAAGGATGCATGAGACAGGCAGTGTTGTGCCATGACTAAGAACCATGATTGTCCGAAACGTGTCAGCGTTTCTGCTATGCTTTTAAAATCACCAGGTTTCGATAAATCTCCCCCTATGTGTTTGAATGTTTTTTCTTGACAGTCGTATTGAGAAAAGAAATCAAGAGGATGGAAGAAATAGACTTTATTTTCCTTATATCTGGACGTGTTTTGAACCATCATGGTTCTTAGTCATGGCACAACACTGACTGTCTCATGCATCCTTATCTACTATAAGCAAGACAAGAAATGAACACACATGCCGGAGGCATGTGTGTTCATTTCTTGTCTTGCTTATAGTACATAAGGATGCATGAGACAGTCAGTGTTGTGCCATGACTAAGAACCATGATGGTTAGAAACGCGTCCGCATTTCTGCTATGCTTTTAAAATCACCTTTTTTGGTTTTCATTTTTTTGCATTCATTTTTAATCATGTGAAATACATTTTGGACTTTTATCTTATTTTTGGGAGCTGGAATTTTCATCTCTTTTTTTGTTGCCTGTTCACACACCAAGTATGCGACTTGGCCATTGGTTCCGTTCTTCTAAGTAACCACAGAAGTTCCTCCAATTGAAAGAAATCACAGGGCGGTGATCTGGTCTTTTTTTCTATATATGTATATATCTGGTCGTGTTTATTACTCTTCCTGGTGGGTTTGTTCCTCACTTGCTCTTTCTGGCATCTGACAGTAGTCGGGTGTAGTCAATCTTCCCAGCTAAATCCTTATCGTAATGAGACATGATGTGATAAATATCGTCCTCGTCTAGCACCATATTACACAGCTTCACCACAGATCTGAACTCCGGGAGGCTGAGGAGGCCCGATCCATCCTTGTCCATCTTAGCACAGGACTGAAGAAGATTCCTCCGCTCTGTGCTGGAGATCTACAGGGAGAGAAGACACCTGGTCAGGATAGTGACCGGCTCGGATACACTCACTTGTGATGTGATATGGTACACTACCGTCCTGTCAATGTAGAAGTATGTTTCCTTAAAGGGGTACTCCGCCCCTAGACATCTTATCCCCTATCCCGCCGCTGGGGACCCCCCCGCGATCTTGGCTGCGGTACCCCAGACATCCGATGCACGGATGCGTGGTAAAGGCTCGTGATGTCACGGCCACGCCCCGCTCGTGGCATCACGGCCATGCCCCTCCCATAGACTTGCATTGAGGGGGCGTGGCCGTGATGTCACGAACGGGGCACAGCCGTGACGTCACAAGCCTCAGGCGCTGTACCCGATTGTCTAAACGAACGCAGAGTGCCGCAGGGAGATCGCGAGGGGTCCCCACCGGCAGGACCCCCGCGATCAGACATCTTAACCCCTATCCTTTGGATCTATGCATCTCTTATGTGAGCACTGTATGGATCTGTTATATTGGCACTGTATGGATCTCTTATATGAGCACTGTATGGGTCTGTTATATTGGCACTGCATGGATCTCTTATATGAGCACTGTATGGGTCTGTTATATTGGCACTGTATGGATCTCTTATGTGAGCACTGTATGGATCTATTATATTGGCACTGTATGGATCTCTTATGTGAGCACTGTATGGATCTGTTATATTGGCACTGTATGGATCTCTTATATGAGCACTGTATGGGTCTGTTATATTGGCACTGTATGGATCTCTTATGTGAGCACTGTATGGATCTATTATATTGGCACTGTATGGATCTCTTATATTGGCACTGTATGGATCTCTTATGTGAGCACTGTATGGATCTGGTAAATGGCACTGTATGGATCTCTTATGTGAGCTCTGTATGGATCTGTTATATTGGCACTGTATGGACAGGGATGTGGAATTCCTATCGCCCGACGCCCGGGACTAGCAGTTCTGGGTGCCGGGCAGGTGAATTTGTCCGGCCCTTAGCCGGACCTGACAAGTGCGGTGGCGATCTGCAGTCTGTATGGAGCGGGCTGCCGACTCCTGCCCGCTCCATACTCTGCCGCCTCCGACAATAAAAAACTGTATTTTCGGAAGCAGAGCAGGGGAGATGAGAAGCTGTGTATTTGTCTTCTCTCCCCTGCTCTGCAGACGTGCGGGGGGAGATGAGGGGGTGTGGCTTCTTGCTCCCCGTGCAGACCTGCGTCCTCTGCCTTCACTCCCCCCAGCTGTAGCTTCAGAGAGCTGAGGGGAGGTGGCGCTCTGCAGTCTGTATGGAGCGGGCTCGGGATTCCTGCCCGCTCCATACTCTGCAGCCCCCGGGTGTTCTCAGAAGCCGGGGGCCGCCGCTAATAGCCAGCATGCGGCGATCGCCGCGGCTGGCTATTAACCCTTTAGATCGCCGCTGTCAAAGCTGACAGCGGCGTCTAAAGGAGATGTGAATGCTCCCTGGTGGGCTAGTGGGGTGGATCGCCCCCCCCCCCCCCCCCCCGCAGCGCGATCGCAGGGGGGCGATCCACTATAGAGGTAGCCGGAGGACTTACCTCTGCTTCCTCCTGTCCCGGCTCTGTCATTGATAGATCCTGGCTGGACCAGGCTCTATCAATGGATCACAGAGCACACAGATTAATAGAGTTCAATAGATCTCTATTCATCTGTCTGAGGAATCGAACGATTCCTCATAAGTGTAAAAAAAAATTAAAAAGTTTTAATAAAAGTTTGAAAGACACATTAACCCAGTGGTCTTCAAACTGTGCCCCTCCAGATGTTACAAAACTACAATTCCCAGCATGCCAGGACAGCCGTTAGCTGTCCGGGCATGCTGGGAGTTGTAGTTTTGCAACATCTGGAGGGCCACAGTTTGAAGACCGCTGCATTAACCCCTTCCATGTTAAAAGTTCAAATCACCCCCTTTTCCTATATAAAAACATGCAAACATAATAAAAATAAACATATTTGGTATCGCTTCGTGCGTAATTGTACAACCTATTAAAATATAACATTATGTATCCCGTACGGTAAATGTAAAAAAATACCAAACCACAGATTTGCAATTTTTATAATATCCCATAAAAAAAGTTAAAAAGCGATTAAAAAGTCAGATCAATACCAAGATGGTACCGATACAAAAAACAGATTATGGCGCAAAACATGAGCCCTCATACAGCCTGGTATGCGGAAAAAAAATAAAGCTACAGGGGTTAAAAAATGGCAATTAAAAAAATTAGAAAACATTCAGAATTAGTAAAACATGACGTAAACTATACAAATCTGGTATTTCTGTAATCAGGCGCCTAAAGTATAAAACTAACATGTTACCTCAACCACAAGGTAAATGGCGCAGAAAAGAAAACCACCAAATTTGCTAAATTATCTTTTACTATTTCAATTTCACTTACCCAAATATATATATATTTTTTGGTTCAGAGAATATGTTATTGAAAAATTAAAAGATATCCTTATAGTAGGTAGTTATGGCTATTATAGGGCGAGGAGGAAAAAATTAGAGCGTAAAAGCGAAAATTGGCCGGACAAGTGGATCGTCATGAGGGACAAGTAGATTTTGCTCCATTTTAGTCCCGTGGACAAGTAGTTTTTTATACAATTTCCACACCCCTGATGGATCTGTTATATTGGCACTGTATGAATCTGGTATATTGGCACTGTATGGATCTCTTATGTGAGCACTGTATGGATCTGTTATATTGGCACTGTATGGATCTCTTATGTGAGCACTGTATGGATCTGTTATATTGGCACTGTATGGATCTCTTATGTGAGCACTGTATGGATCTGTTATATTGGCACTGTATGGATCTCTTATGTGAGCACTGTATGGATCTGTTATATTGGCACTGTATGGATCTCTTATGTGAGCACTGTATGGATCTGTTATATTAGCACTGTATGGATCTCTTATGTGAGCACTGTATGGATCTGTTATATTAGCACTGTATGGATCTCTTATGTGAGCACTGTATGGATCTGGTAAATGGCACTGTATGGATCTGTTATATTGGCACTGTATGGATCTCTTATGTGAGCACTGTATGGATCTGTTATATTGGCACTCTATGCATCTCTTATATGAGCACTGTATGGATCTGTTATATTGGCACTCTATGCATCTCTTATATGAGCACTGTATGGATCTGTTATATTGGCACTCTATGCATCTCTTATATGAGCACTGTATGGATCTGTTATATTGGCACTGCATGGATCTCTTATGTGAGCACTGTATGGATCTGTTATATTGGCACTGTATGGATCTCTTATGTAAGCACTGTATGGATCTCTTATGTGAGCTCTGTATGGATCTGTTATATTGGCACTGTGTGGATCTGGTATATTGGCACTGTATGGATCTGGTATATTGGCACTGTATGGATCTCTTATGTGAGCTCTGTATGGGTCTGTTACATTAGCACTGTATGAATCTGGTATATTGGAACTGTATGGATCTGATATATTGGCACTTTATGGATCTGTTATATTGGCACTGTATGGATCTCTTATGTGAGCACTGTATGGATCTCTTATGTAAGCACTGTATGGATCTCTTATATGAGCACTGTATGGATCTGTTATATTGGCACTGCATGGATTTCTTATATGAGCACTGTATGGATCTGTTATATTGGCACTGTATGGATCTCCTATGCAAGCACTGTATGGGTCTGTTATATTGGCACTGTATGGATCTCTTATGTGAGCTCTGTATGGATCTGTTATATTGGCACTGTATGGATCTCTTATGTGAGCACTGTATGGATCTGTTATATTGGCACTGTATGGATCTCTTATGTGAGCACTGTATGGATCTGTTATATGAGCACTGTATGAATCTGGTAAATGGAACTGTATGGATCTCTTATATGAGCACTGTATGGATCTGTTATATTGGCACTCTGCATCTCTTATATGAGCACTGTATGGATCTGTTATATTGGCACTGTATGGATCTCTAATGTAAGCACTGTAGGGATCTATTATACTGGCACTGTATGGATCTCTTATATGAGCACTGTATGGATCTGTTATATTGGCACTGTATGGATCTCTTATGTAAGCACTGTATGGATCTCTTAAGCGAGCACTGTATGGATCTGTTACATTAGCACTGTATGGATCTGGTATATTGGCACTGTATGGATTAGAGATGAGCGAACTTACAGTAAATTCGATTCGTCATGAACTTCTCGGCTCGGCAGTTGATGACTTATCCTGCGTAAATTAGTTCAGCCTTCAGCTGCTCCGGTGGGCTGGAAAAGGTGGATACATTCCTAGGAAAGAGTCTGCTAGGACTGTATCCACCTTTTCCAGCCCACCGGAGCACCTGAAAGCTGAACTAATTTATGCAGGAAAAGTTATCAACTGCCGAGCCGAGAAGTTCGTGATGAATCGAATTTACTGTAAGTTTGCTCATCTCTAGTATGGATCTGTTATATTGGGACTGTATGGATCTTTTATGTGAGCACTTTATGGATCTGTTATATTGGCACTGTATGGATCTTTTATGTGAGCACTTTATGGATCTGTTATATTGGCACTGTATGGATCTTTTATGTGAGCACTTTATGGATCTGTTATATTGGCACTGTATGGATCTCTTATGTGAGTACTGTATGGATCTGTTATATTGGCACTGTATGGATCTTTTATGAAAGCACTGTATGGGTCTTTTATGTGAGCTCTGTATGGATCTGGTATATTGGCACCGTATGGATCTTTTATGTGAGCATTGTATGGATCTGGTATATTGGCACTGTATGGATCTGTTATTTTGGCACCGTATGGATCTGGTATATTGGCACTGTATAGATCTTTTATGTGAGCACTGTATGGATCTCTTATGTGAGTACTGTATGGATCTGTTATATTGGCACTGTATGGATCTTTTATGAAAGCACTGTATGGGTCTTTTATGTGAGCTCTGTATGGATCTGGTATATTGGCACCGTATGGATCTTTTATGTGAGCACTGTATGGATCTCTTATGTGAGCTCTGTATGGATCTGTTATATTGGCACTGTATGGATCTGTTATTTTGGCACCGTATGGATCTGGTATATTGGCACTGTATAGATATGTTATGTGAGCACTGTATTGCACTATTATGTGAGTATTGTATAGTATTGTTGCCTGTGCACTGTATACACTGTTATGTGATAACTATATGATGTCTGTATGGTTCTGTTATTTGGGTAATATTATTGTAGAATTATGGTAGAATAAGTGTTTTATCCAGAGGACTCCAAAAGATCAACTCTGACTAGGATAAAGTGTGATGATTAATTTAATGGTGTAACATTTATGTGCTAAAAATATGTTATCTAAGAAATAAATATAATTATATGTAATTAGCAATAATTCTGAGATTGTTGCATGTCTCTATTTGTCATGTCTTCAGTGAATGTTTAGTGGACAGAGCATATCCCAGTACCTTCTGACGCAGTCTGGTTGTGATGGCGTCAAGGCCGCCGACTACAGACGGTTTGGGTGACGTCCTCTTCATTGCTTTTCCTCCACCTTGTTTATTCATATTCCTTCCTGGCTGATATGGCTGAAGAAACTTCACATAGGAAATCCTGCAAGTAATACATCTATTACTGCTGACAACCAGCCTCTGTATCACATCTGAGAGGTAGTCACAGCCCCGCCCCCTGTATGACATCACTGATATAATAGTAATATAATGACATGTGATCACAGCCCCGCCTCCTGTATGACATCACTGATATAATATAATAGTTATATAATGACATGTGATCACAGCCTTCGCCCCCTGTATCACATCACTGATATAATATAATACTAATATAATGACATGTGATCACAGCCCCGCCCCCTGTATGACATCACTTATATAATAGTAATATAATGACATCTGATCACAGCCCCACCCCCTGTATGACATCACTGATATAATAGTAATATAATTACATGTGATCACAGCCCCACCCCCTGTATGACATCACTAATGTAATATAATAGTAATATAATGACACAATGATCAGAGCCCCGTCCCCTGTATGACATCACTGATATAATATAATAGTAGTATAATGACATGTGATCACAGCCCCGCCCTGTATGACATCAATGATATAATATAATAGTAATATAATGACATAATGATCACAGCCCCGCCCCCTGTATGACATCACTGATATAATATAATAGTAGTATAATGACATGTGATCACAGCCCCGCCCTGTATGACATCAATGATATAATATAATAGTAATATAATGACATAATGATCACAGCCCCGCCCCGTGTATGACATCACTGATATAATATAATAGTAATATAATGACACAATGATCAGAGCCCCGTCCCCTGTATGACATCACTGATATAATATAATAGTAGTATAATGACATGTGATCACAGCCCCGCCCCCGTATGACATCACTGATGTAATATAATAGTAATATAATGACACAATGATCAGAGCCCAATCCCCTGTATGACATCACTGATATAATATAATAGTAGTATAATGACATGTGATCACAGCCCGCCCCCGTATGACATCAATGATATAATATAATAGTAATATAATGACATAATGATCACAGCCCCTCCCCCGTATGACATCAATGATATAATATAATAGTAATAATGACATAATGATCACAGCCCCGCCCCTGTATGACATCACAGATATAATATAATGACATGATCACAGCCCCGCCCATGTATGACATCACTGATATAATAGTAATATAATGACATGTGATCACAGCCCCGCCCCCTGTATGACATCACTGATATAATAGTTATATAATGACATGTGATCACAGCCTTCGCCCCCTGTATGACATCACTGATATAATATAATAGTAATATAATGACATGTGATCACAGCCCCGCCCCGTGTATGACATCACTGATATAATATAATAGTAATATAATGACATAATGATCAAAGCCCCGCCCCCTGTATGACATCACTGATATAATAGTAATATAATGACATAATGATCAAAGCCCCGCCCCCTGTATGATATCACTGATATCATATAATACTAATATAATGACATAATGATCAAAGCCCCGCCCCCTGTATGACATCACTGATATAATATAATAGTAATATAATGACATAACGATCAAAGCCCCGCCCCCTGTATGACATCCCTGATATCATATAATACTAATATAATGACATAATGATCAAAGTCCCACCCCCTGTATGACATCACTGATATAATGTCACAGCCCCACCCCTTTCTCTGAACTAGGGCCATATGCATTACCTGTATATAGACATATACCATGTGCACATACCTGTTCTGTCCTTCACTAAACTTGGCGGCGATGGTGTCCCACTGGTGTTTGGTTAGGTCAGGACTCAGCTCTTGAAGTATATCGAGAAATTCTTCTCTGGTGACATATCCAGAATTCTGGGGATCCAAGTCCCTGAACTGGACCCAAAGGTCATCAAGGAGAAGCTTCACCTGGACAAGTAACATCATAAGACAATAAGACCCAAGAAAATCTGCAGAGTCTGCTCACTTCTCATATTCACATTCCCTATGGTTAGAACTGTCCTATGGTGCCATATGTTGAGCACCGCTAGCCCGGACACATGGAGGCTCTAGTACACTGTTGGCCACTTCTAGACTGGATACAAGATAACATACAGTTGGGATATGTGGAGACATACAAGTAACGTATATCATCCTGTGCCACATAGATGTTACAGCATGACCGGTAGATTCTCGTAACAAGGGTGTGTAATGAAAAGACAGGTGAGTGTAATGAAGAGACAGGAGAGTGATGGAGAAGTGTAATGAAGAGACAGGTGTGTAATGAAGAGACGGGTGTGTAGTAAAGGGACAGGAAAGTGTAATTAAATGACAGGGGTGTGTAATGAAGACACTAGAGTGTAATTAAGAGGCTGTAGATTCTTGTAACAAGGGTGCGTAATGAAGGAACAGGGGTGTGTAATGAAGGAACAGGGGTGTGCAATGAAGGAACAGGGGTGTGTAATGAAGGAACAGGGGTGTGTAATGAAGGAACAGGGGTGTGTAATGAAGGAACAGGGGTGTGCAATGAAGGAACAGGGGTGTGTAATGAAGGAACAGGGGTGTGTAATGAAGGAACAGGGTTGTGTAATGAAGGAACAGGGGTGTGCAATGAAGGAACAGGGGTGTGTAATGAAGGAACAGGGGTGTGTAATGAAGGAACAGGGGTGTGTAATGAAGGAACAGGGGAGTGTAATGAAGAGACAGGGGGTATAATGAAAAGATAGGGGAGTGTAATTAAGAGACAGGGATGTTTCATGAAGAGACAGGAGTGTATTGAAGAGACGGCAGAGTGTAATGAAGGGACAGGGGAGTGTAATGAAGGGACGGGGGAGTGAAGTTAAGAGAAAAGGGTGTCTAATAAATGAACAAAGAGGCATAATGAAGAGACAGGGGTGTAATGAAAAAACGGAAGGCACAGGGGAGTGTAATGAAAAGACAGGGGGTATAACTAAAAGATAGGGGAGTGTAATTAAGAGACAGGGATATTTAATGAAGAGACAGGGAAGTGTAATGAAGAGACGGGTGTATAATGAAGAGACAGAAGAGTGTAAATGAAGGGACAAGGATCGTAATGAAGGGACAGAGGAGTGAAGTTAAGAGAAAAGGGTGTCTAATAAATGGACAAAGAGGCATAATGAAGAGACAGGGGTGTAATGAAGAGAAAAATGTCTGTCAACTTTGCAAAATATCTTTGAGTGCATAGTAAAGGCATGTCTACCAGCCACCGATCTCTAACCAAAAGGTACACTAACCAAAATGAGCCTCTGAGAGCCTTTTTATAGTTCTCCTTCATGCCCTCTTGTGGCAAGACCACACCTGCAATCATTTACATATCTTCCTGTTTTGCTGCAGTCCGACATTTTTATGTGGGCGCATTATATTTTCTCCCAATGATGCATCAATGCAGGTCCAACTATCAGCCTGAAGTGCAGAACTGAACAGTAAAATAACTGTGTGCTAAGGAAATCATATTTTGCTGCCATTATTCTCTGACTAACTTATATTGTAACTTTCACCATAGAGGTAAACACAACATTTTAAACCATTTTCTTCACAATGTTAAGTAAATCTATAGCGATAATGCGACAATGTGTGAACCCGTGCTAATGTAGACTGATTTAGTGAGCGGAGAATGAGCCCGTCCCATTACCCCACCCCCCCACCCCCAGCCCCCCACGGCTCGTTCTTAGAGATGAGCGAATTTTTGAAAAATTTGATTCAGCCGATTCGCCGAATCTTCCGAAAAAAAATTTGGTTTGGTCTGAATTTATTTGCAGCGAATCTGCATTAAAAATCACTATTTCTGGCCTACAAAGAGCCTCAATAGGGGTGTAGAACACATTGCCTTGCTGTAACACGCATAGGGGGTGTGCTGGGTTAGTAAAATAATACTGGAATTCAGTATGACATGCAGATCAGAGGCCTCGCTATTAGAATCACTGTCGCAGAGCGTTACAATGACAGAGCCTGGAGGTGGCATTAGTATGAGGAGACCATATAGTGGCTGAATGACACAGCCTGGAGGTGGCGGCAGCATGAGGAGACCAAATAGTGCCTGAATGACACAGCATGGAGGTGGCGGCAGCATGAGGAGACCAAATAGTGCCTGAATGACACAGCATGGAGGTGGCGGCAGCATGAGGAGAACATATAGTGGCTGAATGACACAGCGTGGAGGTGGCAACAGCCTGACTAGACCATAGGGCCTCACAATGGAAAAGATTAAATATATTTTTTAACATTTAAATTGAAGATTTCAAATAGATGAACCTAAAAAGTTTTATTTAATGTGCCAGCAGCATGAGGAGACCACATGGGGGTACAGTGACACAGCCTGGAGGTGGCGGAAGCATGAGGAGACCATATAGTGGCTGAATGACAGAGCCTGTAGTTGGCCTCAGCATAAGGAGACCATATAGTGGCTGAATGACACAGCCTGGAGTTGGCGGCAGCATGAGGAGACCATATAGTGGCTGAATGACAGCCTGGAGTTGGCGGAGGCATGAGGAGACCATATAGTGGCTGAATGACACAGCCTGGAGGTGGCAGAAGCATGAGGAGAACATATGGTGGCAGAATGAGACAGCCTGGAGCTGGCATCAGCATGAGGAGAACATATAGTGTCAGTATGAGACAGCCTGGAGCTGGATTCAGCATGAGGAGAACATATGGTGGCAGTATGAGACAGCCTGGAGGTGGCATCAACATGAGGAGAACATATGGTGGCAGTATGAGGCAGCCTGGAGGTGGCATCAGCAGCATCAGGAGTCCTGAAAGTGACCCGGTGACATAGTGGGATGGTGGGTGGCAATACAAGTACCCTGTGATGAAGGTGGGTGAAAAAAGGAGAACTTTGCATCAGATGTGTGCCATCAGGCGGGTGGCAGGATCAGAATAGTAGCTGAGGCAGGTAGGCAGAAGAAAACGGTCTCTTTTGTAAAAGTATTGAGGATATGCATTACGTAAAACTTAACTTTTAATAATATTCTTAGGATAAAATATATTTACCCAATTTTTTTGGAAATCAAACAAAAGGAAAGGTGTGCAAAAAAAAAAAAAACATGTGCCACCTACACCACCAAGTATTGATGTGATCTCTAAATGGTGGAAGGGAACAACGTATGGTCCATTGTAACTGGAGGGGGTAAAAACTTCCCCTGTAAGGCCCTACTCTTGCATTATTAATTCCCTTCTTGAAAAGTGTTTCTCGCACTATAAAAGGTCAGCCCCACGCAGAAAGCTCTCAGTATTTCCACCTAAAAACCCTGGGAAATGGCAGTGTTTGTAGGTGGAAATAGGGAGAGGGTCCTGTGTGGGGCCGCCCTTTTTAGGGCGAGTAACACTTGCCAAGAAGGAGACTTAATATGGCAAGAGTAGGGCCTTACAGGGGAAGTTTTTACCCCCATCAGTTACAATGGACCATACGTTGTTCTCTTCCACCTTTCAGAGGTCTTTGCATCACATCAATACTTGGTGGTGTAGGTGGCACACTGTATATTTTGCTCACTTTTCCTTTTGTTTGATTTCAAAAAAAATTTGGGTCCATATATTTTATCCTAACAAAAGTTACGTTTTACGTAATGCATATCCTCAATATTTACTTGTGGTCTGATGCGGTGGAATGTCTGTAACTGAGGAGCAGCACCTTAAATCTGTTTGGCACTATCCATATTTGTGAAGTGTTGGTGTGGCCCCATGGTCAATCTACTCTGATGCATCAGGCATTGGTGGGTGGAAATCCTGGCTGATCCATGCCTGATTCATCTTCACAAAGGTCAGTCTCTCCACATATTTCATGGACAGACAAGTTCTCCTTGGGGTGACTATGGCCCCTGCCGCAGTAAACACCTTCTCCGATGGCACACTACTGGCCGGGCAGGACAGCAGGTGGTCTCCCCCGGGCACGGTTGGCTCCAGACTTCCCCCTTCTGCCACCATGCTGACTGCCAACCATGCTACCACCTTGTTGGCTCAGCTGCTGCCTGATGGTCAACCTGACAACCTCTTCTCCTGATGATGAAGCCCCTTCTGCACCCGGCTCCCAAGCGCGATCGGCTTCATCATCATCGAGTTGTGTCTTTACGTCACTGATGTCCTCCTCAGGCTCCTCAACAGTGTCTGCTTCAGGAGCCTGCACACTCGCAACACCATCTCCCACACCACTCTCCTCATCACTACTTGCTCATCTAGCGGAGGAAGCGGCGGATGTCTCCTCCACTTCTTGGCTGGGCAGTAGCTGCTGACTGTCCTCTAGATCGTCCTCACTAAATAGTGGAGCTGAACCCACAGCATAAGATACTTCTGTGGGGGAGGGAACAGCATAGGACAGAGGCAATGGAGGACAGGGACTACTCCCGGGCCATGCCAACTGAGGGTTGTGTCTGAGGAACCCACCGACTGTTGACTGGGGGTGTCAGATGTCACTTGTGATGAAGTGGATGACCGTGTCAACCAATCGATGCTGGTTGAGACATGACCGCTAGCTGATACCGGGAGCTCAGGCCTCTCACTGCGACTCCTGCTGCCGCTCGCCCCTAGTCTGCTGCGACCTCTACCTGATGAATTTAGGCCTCTGCCACTCCTCTGTGCACGTCCTGGCGCTTCTCTGCCTGACATACTTAGTGCGTATATGAGGGGAATACATTACGCTCCACTACGCTTAAAACAGTATTTGTCTACAACACCAGCATGTGTGTACTTTTGTCTGGCCTTTCACAATATCTAGGCCCTTAAGACTTTAACAGGAACAAAATGATACACCACTTAGATGTACGCACAGGTTACACCTAATAGAAGACAACATGCTTTTAGTGTTCTGCTCACCCTAACTGGCTGGCTACTATTAGCTTTTCAGTTGTTGTACACACCAGTGCTGCAGCACACAGTCGCTGTGTAGTACACCCAAAATTGCACTCTCTCTCTCAATCTCTTTCCCTTTCCTATCAGTGCTTCTAGGATGGATTTGGGCATGAGGTGAATGGCTGCTGTAAAAAAGCTTTTCTGTGCAACACACTGCTCTCTGTCCCTCTCTCTGTAATAAAACGCTGATTTGACTGGCCGCAAGTTGACTGCTGATTATATAGGGCTGTGACATCACAGGGGTGGCTGGCTGCTGATAGGCTGCATACTGCATGTGTTTCAGGGTCATACGTCCGACCCTTGTTCCCGCCTTCCCAGGATTCCTTGCCCCATGTCCTCACATGTGGATCCGCCATTTTAGATGCCCTGGAGCCTGGACCGCACTAAATGGAGTTTAATGAAGCAATTTGCGCAATCAAATCGCGGTGATATTCGCATTCATTATGAATCAATTTTTCCTGAAATTCGTAACGAATTCGGATTCATCAGATTCAATTTGCTCATCCCTACTCGTTGTATAACAGACGCATCTGCGCCGCTGCCGTCTTCTCCGATTTCTCTTTATAGATTCCATTATGACCCCGCTTTGCAGAATAAAAGCTTTTTTAATGATTAGAATCGGAGTTCCCCCCCTTGGAGCAGCACATCCATTATCTGATGCGTCCTCAACACTGCAGCCATTGTCCTCCCGGTGTCCTCCTTTAAAAGCTTGTCGTTCCGAACAGACTCATTGTGCTGTAAATGGGGACAGCGTCTACGTGTCAGAGCGCAACATTTTTTAGCTGAATTAATGTTCATGTTATCGACCCTGGAGTCACATACCAAGATATTAGGGGGTAACTGAGACTTGGAGTGTGATAAACCTTCCCGGGATCAGTCTCAGCATCCCATAGTAACTACAATATAGATAGATATATACAGCATAGTCTCCCTATATACAGTACACTCTTCATATAAACAGTATAGTCTTCATATATACAGCATAGTCTCCCTATATACAGTACACTCTTCATATAAACAGTATAGTCTCCATATATACAGTACACTCTTCATATAAACAGTATAGTCTTCATACATACAGCATAGTCTCCCAATATACAGTACAATCTTCATATAAACAGTTTAGTCTCCATACATACAGTATAGTCTTCATATAAACAGTATAGTCTCCATATATACAGTTTAGTCTCCATATATACAGTATAGTCTTCATATAAACAGTATAGTCTCCATACATACAGTATAGTCTTCATATAAACAGTATAGTCTCCATATATACAGTATAGTCTCCATATATACAGTACAATCTTCATATAAACAGTATAGTCTCCATATATACAGTATAGTCTCCATATATACAGTATAGTCTTCATATATACAGTATAATCTTCATATAGACAGTATAATCTTCATATATACAGTATAGTCTCCATATATACAGTATAATCTTCACATAAACAGTATAGTCTCCATATATACAGCATAGTCTCCATATATACAGCATAGTCTCCATATATACAGTATAATCTTCATATAAACAGTACAATCTTCATACATACAGTATAATCTTCACATAAACAGCATAGTCTCCATATATACAGCATAGTCTCCCTACATACAGTACAATCTTAATATAAACAGTATAGTCTCCATATATACAGCATAGTCTCCCTATATACAGTACAATCTGCATATAAACAGTATAGTCTCCCTATATACAGTACAATCTTCATATATACAGTATAGTCTCCATATATACAGTACAATCTTAATATAAACAGTATAGTCTCCATATACACAGCATAGTTTCCCTATATACAGTACAATATTCATATAATCAGTATATTCTCCATATATACAGTATAATCTTCATATATACAGTAGAGTCTTCATATATACAGTATAGTCTTCATATATACAGTATAGTCTCCACATATACAGTAGAATCTTCATATAAACAGTATAGTCTCCATATATACAGTACAATCTTCATATAAACAGTATAGTCTCCATACATACAGCATAGTCTCCCTATATACAGTACAATCTTCATATAAACAGTATAGTCTCCATACATACAGTATAGTCTTCATATATACAGTATAGTCTCCATATATACCGCATAGTCTTCATATATACAGCATAGTCTCCATATATACAGTATAGTCTCCATATATACAGTATAGTCTCCATATATACAGTATAATCTTCATATATACAGTACAGTCTTCAAGTACCAATTACCGATACCGTTTTTAACGTCTTGTGACAGCATAGGTGGCTCTAGACTTTGTAAAGCCTTAGGCAAAAGAGGAACATGAGACCCTCACTGACACTTATAATTAAGATATGCCCCTGGTAGTTAGTAGTAAGTAGCGTTGCTCGCGAATATTCGCAATGCAAATTTTATTCACGAATATCGCATATTCGCGAATTCGCAAATATTCGTGAATATAGCACTATATATTCGCAATTACGAATATTGTTTTTTTCCCCACAGTACACATCACAGTGATCATCCCTCTCTGCTTCCAGCTTGTGTGGTGTAAAGAAGGCTCTAATACTACTGTGTGAGACTGGCGTGCAAATTTTCGCATATGCAAAAATAAAACGTGAATATTACGAACATGCGAATTTAGCGAATATATGACGAATATTCGTCCATATATTCTCGAAATATCACAAATTCGAATATGGCCTATGCCGCTCAACACTAGTAGTAAGTAGGGAATTTCTCCTTATTAGGTAGAAGCCCCCATAGGTAGGGAGGTAGGTAGAGAATCCACCTATTAGGTAGTGGCCCCCCGTAGGTAGGTAGTGAATCCCCCCCCCCCCCCCATTCAATGGAAGTTCACAGTTTTTAGGTAGGGAGTTCCTCCTCCCCCACCCACAATAGATAGAAGCCCCCAGTAGGTAGTAACACCCCACCCTTCCCCCCATTAAGTATAAGCTCACAGTAATTGGGTAGGTAGGAAATCGCCCTATTTGGTAGAAGCCTCCAGAAGGTAGGTAGGGAATCTCCTGTATTAGATAGATTAAAAGCCCCTATTAGTTAGGTAGGAAATGTTAGATAGAAGACCCCAGTAGGTAGGTAACCCCCTTGCCTCCTGATTAGGTAGAAGCTCCCAGTAAGTAGGAGGTACATAGGGAATCCCCACTAATTAGGTAGATACTCCAGTAGGTAGGTGAGTGGAGGCAGGTCACTGTTCACAACACTTCTAGTACTATACAGTTTATAGATGTAGATTTACTGAAAAAGTTTTCTGCCTTTACTATGAGATGTCTTGATCCCAACATATCCGATTTTAGCAATCACCATTTTCAAGTTAAAGGGGAACTCCGGTGGAAACAAGTAGAAAACAAACGTTTTCAAATCAACTGGTGCCTGAAAGTTAAACAGATTTGTAAATTATGTCTATTAAAAAAATCTTGATCCTTCCAGTACTTATTAGCTGCTGTATAAAATAGAGAAAGTTGTGAATTTCTTTTCTGTCTGACAACAGTGGTCTCTGCTGACGCCTCTGTCTGTGTCAGGAACTGTCCAGATTAGAATAATATCCCCATAGAAACCTCTCCTGCTCTGGACAGTTCCTGACACGAACAGAGGTGTCAGCAGAGAGCACTGTGGTCAGGCTGGAAAGAACTTCACACATTTCTCTGTAGTAGATCTGTAGTATACAGCAGCTGATAAGAACTAGAAGAGTTAAGATTTTTAAATAGAAGTAATTTACAAATCTGTTTAACTTTCTTGCACCAGTTGATTTGAAAAAAAAAAAACATTTTCCACTGGAGTTCCCCTTTAAATCCTGATTTAAATATTGTTTGGGGCGCTATTGTATTGGTTTCTATGGGAAAATGTTTTCTCCACCATCAGTGGTGACAAGAGGTACTGCAAGTCCTAATGAATCATCTAACTAAATCTCAGTCAAGATGACCCGATCCCAAGATCTCACCTTTGTCTGCAGGAAATTCTCAATAATCTTGGTGTCAGAGTTGAGCTTTAAAGAACGTATCAGGCAGTCCCCGTCACCTCTCACTGGAGGAGAGATTTTAGCATTCGGGAAGCACGAAGACTTTATGGAGAAACCAAAATGGCGAACAAACTGGAAAAAGTCGACCGTCTGGTCCTGATTGAGAATGAGGGTCTTCCAGATTCGGCCTACGTCTTCTCTAGATATCTCCGGTCTGACGTCACATCTGTAAGTGGGATTTTTTTTTTCAAATTTATCAGCCTGAAACAATGTAAAAGCAAGAGTGGGAGTCCTATAGTCCATGATGGGAGTACTTACCTTTTCAGTAGCTGATACAATGTTTCCGCCGTCATTCTCCGCGTGTTTCGGTCGTACGTCTCATTGAAGTTCCTCTCCAGAATCTCGTAGTTGTTTTTGACAAGATGTTTAATGATTTCTGTGAGCTGCAAGTGATCAGACGTTTCTTATATACTTTGTATTCTAATTTTTTTGTTCTTATTTTTTCTGCTTGCTGTCAGTGAATGGGAACATTCTAGTTTACATCCAGCGGTAGAAGACCTGTTCAACCTAAAAGTATACGAGTCGTATTTGCCTTAGATTTACTAGAGGCAGCAGTATTGAAACATAATAGAGGAGTACTGAGCAGTGTAAGCTGTGAATCCAGCACTGGCGGGGGGGATGTAACACTTACCAGAGGAAGAAGCAACATGAAAGACATTATAGTGCAATACTGAGCAGTGTAAACTTTGAATCCAGCACTGCGGGGAGATATAACCCCAACTAGAGTAAGTAGCAACATGAAGGGCATTATAGAGCAGCACTGAGCAGTGTAAGCTTGGAATCCAGCACTGGGGGAAGATATAACACTAGAAAAAGCAGCAGCACAAAGGACATTATAGAGCAGTACTGAGCAGTCTAAGTTGTAAATCCAGCATGGGGGTGAGGCAGAAACCAGATTATATCTAGAACCAGTGTTTCCCAAACAGGGTGCCTCCAGCTTTACGGGCATGCTGGGAGTTTTAGTTTTGCAGCAGCTGGAGGCACCCTGTTTGGGAAATACTACACTGAACCTGGATATTTTTCATGAGAAATACGTGGAAATAATTTACATGATGTGAATTTTACATATAACACATACTAGAGGAAGCAACAGCATTGTTACGCCTAGCGCTCCGGGTCCCCGCTCCTCCCCGGAGCGCTCACGGCGTCCTTCTCCCTGCAGCTCCCCGGTCAGCGCTGACCGGGAGCGCTGCTCTGCCATGGCCGTTGGGGATGCGATTCGCACAGCGGGACGCGCCCGCTTGCGAGTCGCATCCCAGGTCACTTACCCGTTCCCGTCTCCTGCGGTCATGTGCTGGCGCGCGCGGCTCCGCTCTCTAGGGCGCGCGCGCGCCAGCTCCCTGAGACTTAAAGGGCCAGTGCACCAATGATTGGTGCCTGGCCCAATTAGCTTAATTGGTTCCCACCTGTTCCCTGCTTATATCTAGTCTCCTCCCTTGCACTCCCTTGCCGGATCTTGTTGCCTTAGTGCCAGTGAAAGCGTTCTTTGTGTGTTTATACCCTGTGTACCAGAACTATTGCTATCTCCCCTGACTACGAACCTTGCCGCCTGCCCCCGACCTTCTGCTACGTCCGACTTTGCTTCTGCCTACTCCCTTGTACCTCGCCTATCTTCAGCAGCCAGAGAGGTGCCGTTGCTAGTGGATACGACCTGGTCACTACCGCCGCAGCAAGACCATCCCGCTTTGCGGCGGGCTCTGGTGAAAACCAGTAGTGTCTTAGAACCGGTCCACTAGCACGGTCCTCGCCATCCCTCTCTGGCACAGAGGATCCACCTCCTGCCAGCCGGCATCGTGACAGTAGATCCGGCCATGGATCCCGCTGAAGTTCCTCTGCCTGTTGTCGCCGACCTCCCCACACTGGTCGCCCAGCAAGCCCGACAAATTGCCCAACAAGATCACCAGCTGTCGTACTTGACCACCATGACTCAGCAACTCCAGTCGCAGCTACAGCAGATTCAGTCTCAGCTACAGCAGCAGCAACCATCTCCTCCGCCAGCTCCTGCACCTCTTCCGCAGCGAGTGGCCACTCCTAGCCTCCGCCTGTCTTTGCCGGACAAATTTAATGGGGACTCTAAGTTTTGCCGTGGCTTCCTTTCCCAATGTTCCCTGCATCTGGAGATGATGTCGGATCAGTTTCCTACTGAAAGGTCTAAGGTGGCTTTCGTAGTCAGCCTTCTGTCTGGAAAAGCCCTGTCATGGGCCACACCGCTCTGGGACCGCGATGACCCTGTCACTGCCTCTGTACACTCCTTCTTCTCGGAAATTCGAAGTGTCTTTGAGGAACCTGCCCGAGCCTCTTCTGCTGAGACTGCCCTGCTGAACCTGGTCCAGGGTAATTCCTCCGTTGGCGAGTACGCCATACAATTCCGTACTCTTGCTTCTGAACTATCCTGGAATAATGAGGCTCTCTGCGCGACCTTTAAAAAAGGCCTATCCAGCAACATTAAGGATGTTCTGGCCGCACGAGAGACTCCTGCTAACCTGCATGAACTCATTCATCTAGCCACTCGCATTGACATGCGTTTTTCTGAGAGGCATCAAGAGCTCCGCCAGGAAAAGGACTTAGATCTCTGGACACCTCTCCCACAGTCTCCACTGCAATCTGCGCCTAGGCCTCCCGCCGAGGAGGCCATGCAAGTGGATCGGTCTCGCCTGACCCTGGAAGAGAGGAATCGCCGTAAGGAAGAGAATCTTTGTTTGTACTGTGCCAGTACTGAACATTTTCTGGTGGATTGCCCAATCCGTCCTCCACGTCTGGGAAACGCACGCTCGCACTCAGCTCTCGTGGGTGTGGCGTCTCTTGATGCCAAGTCGGCTTCTCCACGTCTCACGGTACCTGTTCGGATTTCCACTTCAGCCAGCTCTCCCCTCTCAGCCGTGGCCTGCCTGGACTCTGGAGCTTCTGGGAATTTTATTCGGGACTCCTTTGTGAATAAATTCCGGATTCCGGTGACCCGTCTTGTCAAGCCACTCCACATTTCCGCGGTCAACGGAGCCAGGGTGGACTGTACCATACGTTTCCGCACAGAGCCCCTTCTTATGAGCATCGGATCTCACCACGAGAGAATTGAACTTTTGGTCCTCCCCAATTGCACCTCGGAAATTCTCCTTGGACTTCCCTGGCTTCAACTTCATTCCCCAACCCTGGATTGGTCCACTGGGGAGATCAAGAGTTGGGGGTCCTCTTGTTCCAAGAACTGTCTAAAACCGGTTCCCAGTAACCCTTGCCGTAACTCTGTGGTTCCTCCTGTATCTGGTCCCCCTAAGGTCATTAAGGACTCTGCCTGCCACAGGAAATGCCCCTCCCCCCCTCCCAGTTCCATCAGGCAAGCTTCTGTGTCCCCTCATGGCCCTCGTCCTGGTGTCACACTGCCCCGTGCCAGGTCCCGCCCTCTGCCCTCTCTCCCCATTCCTACTCCTGCGGTTCTGCCTGCCGTTGAGGAATCCCTCCATCCTTTCCCGGTGTCCTCATCCCAGGGGAGGCAGTTACCCGATAAAGAGAAGGGGAGACCTAAGGGGGGGGGTACTGTTACGCCTAGCGCTCCGGGTCCCCGCTCCTCCCCGGAGCGCTCACGGCGTCCTTCTCCCTGCAGCTCCCCGGTCAGCGCTGACCGGGAGCGCTGCTCTGCCATGGCCGTTGGGGATGCGATTCGCACAGCGGGACGCGCCCGCTTGCGAGTCGCATCCCAGGTCACTTACCCGTTCCCGTCTCCTGCGGTCATGTGCTGGCGCGCGCGGCTCCGCTCTCTAGGGCGCGCGCGCGCCAGCTCCCTGAGACTTAAAGGGCCAGTGCACCAATGATTGGTGCCTGGCCCAATTAGCTTAATTGGTTCCCACCTGTTCCCTGCTTATATCTAGTCTCCTCCCTTGCACTCCCTTGCCGGATCTTGTTGCCTTAGTGCCAGTGAAAGCGTTCTTTGTGTGTTTATACCCTGTGTACCAGAACTATTGCTATCTCCCCTGACTACGAACCTTGCCGCCTGCCCCCGACCTTCTGCTACGTCCGACTTTGCTTCTGCCTACTCCCTTGTACCTCGCCTATCTTCAGCAGCCAGAGAGGTGCCGTTGCTAGTGGATACGACCTGGTCACTACCGCCGCAGCAAGACCATCCCGCTTTGCGGCGGGCTCTGGTGAAAACCAGTAGTGTCTTAGAACCGGTCCACTAGCACGGTCCTCGCCATCCCTCTCTGGCACAGAGGATCCACCTCCTGCCAGCCGGCATCGTGACAAGCATGAAGAACCTTTATAGAGCAGTACTAAGCAGTGTAAGTTGTAAATTCAGCACTGGGGTGAAACATACTACTAGTTGTAAATTCAGCACTGGGGTGAAACATACTACTGGTATTCTATAAACATGGGTGCCTCTAGCTGTTGCATAACTCCAACTCCCAACATCCATGATGTGAATCTTACAATCTACAGACAATTATTTCTACTGCAATGATGTTTTCTTTCTGGAGTGTGTGAATAAGGTCTGAAATATCAGTGGATTGTGCTAGGCTTTAAGCATGAAATTGACATAATTTGAACATGACCCAATACTTCTTTTAGCTTTTAGTTTGTTACAGCTGAATGCAGTCTAGACACTGCCCTAAGCTGTGAGAAGTTTTAGGCAGGATGGATTTTTAGCCTACAGATGTAAAAAAAAAAAAAAAAATTCTATTCACTCACATCAAGCAGAGATCTTCAAAATTGTGCACAATGAAATTTTTAAATCTAATTGAATGTTGCCCTTATTTTTATTGGACACTGGTAATTCAGTTTTTAAATTAGTATTTCTGGACTTTATATTACCTTTTATGGCATTTTTTCCCCTCTGCAGACTCCATCGCTAAATTTCAGTTGTCCCTGAGCTAGTAGGTATAGACTAGCTGCTATGATGTTTCCATATACTGCAGAAGATCCTGCTTCCTTACATCTCTACAGCACACCTTCAGCAGCATTGAGGACATTATAGAGCAGTACTGAGCAGTGTAAGCTGTGAATCACACACCGGTGGTGGATATAACAATTACTAGAGGCTGCAACTTGAAGGACATTTTAGAGCAGTTTAGAGAAGTTTACATCATGTATCATACAGTACTGGGGGAAAGATATAACGTTTACTGAAGGCAGCAGTGTTAATGACATTTAAGAGAAGTACTGAGCAGTGTAAGATGTGAATAGAGCACTAAGGAGAGATAAAACACTTACTAGAGGAAGCAGCAGCATGAAGGACATTTTAGAGCAGTGCTGAGAAGTATAAATTGTAAATCCAGCACTTAGTGAGATAGAAAGCAGAAGAAGCTTCTTTGTGCTTCCAGAAACATTAAATCTAATAAAAAGTTGTAGTCGTTTTTTTACACACTGGTGCTTCAGGTGACTTTCCTGAATCATTATTTTTTTGATGTTCTATAACTTTTTTTTAATAAAATTATTCACCAGTTTTTCCCTCTGCAGACTCTGTTGCTAAATTCTAGTTGTCCCTGAGCTAGTGGGTGTAGGGTAGCTGCTACGATGTCTCCATACACTGCACACACAGAAGTGGTGATTCCTCTTCCTTACATCTCTACTTCACATCATCCGAAGCAGCAGCAGTATGGAGGACAATATAGAGCAGTACTGAGCAGTGTAAGCTGTGATTTCCCCACTCATTGTGGATATCTCTATTACTTGAGGCAGCAGCAGCAGTAGTATGAATGACATTATAGAGAAGTACTGAGCAGTTTACACGATGAATCATCCATTACTGGGGGAGATATAACATTTACTAAAAGCAGCAGTATTTCCAAAATTATAGAACAGTGCTGGGTAGCATAAGCTGTAAATCCAGCACTGAAGGGGGAGGATATAATACTTACTAAAGGAAGCAGCATCATGAAGAACATATCAAACAGTACTGAGCAGTCTAAGTTTTAAATCAAGCACTCCGGGGGATACAACGCTTACTAGAAGAAGCAGCAGAATGAAGGACATTATAGAGCAATACTGATCAGTGCAAGTTGTAAATCCAGCACTGTGGTGACATAGAAAGCAGCAGCAACAGCTTCTGTGTGCTTCCGCATGCCTCTGACTCTTTGCTCTCTCTCTCTCTTCCTTCTCTATAGACATCTATGGGCAGCTGTAACTTGACTTTCTGCTCTCTCTCTCTTTCTTCCTTCTCTATAGACATCTATGGGCAGCTGTAACCTGATCTGATGCCAAAAATCTGTCTAATCTCTGGCGTATATGAATGGATTGTCTTAGAGAGCTTAAAGATATGAGGTAGGGGAGGGATAGGAGCCTGAAAAGAGGGGAAAGAAGCATTTTCTTAAATAAGGTATCACAAAGCTATGTATGGTAGGCTTTATTTGAAAACCATTTAGATTTAGATTTGATTGCTTACTTTGTTTCTCATACATACAGGGATGTGCACAGACATTTTAGGGGGCAGGGGCTAAACTTAAAAAAGGGCACTTCCCATAATTTCTTATATAAATGTCCACATAATAATGCCAGACTGCCCAGGGCACTTTTAGGAGTAACGCTCAAGCCCCCTTTCTAGTCAACCTGTGCATGTCCTTGCAAACATTTTACCTGCTCCACGCTCCTCTTCCTCGAGTGACTATTTTTGTCATCACCACTTGTATCGGTTACTTTTGGCTTTCGGCTGTAGTCAGTCAGGACCGTCTCCCGTCCGTCCCAGATGCTTAAATTTCCGTCCCTGTAAATTGTTACATACGCAAATCAACCTCTGCAATGGCTAGAACAGCGTTTCCCAATCAGGGTGTCTCCAGCTGTTGCAAATCTACAACTCCCAGCATGCCCGGACAGCCGAAGGCATGCTGGGAGTTGTAGGTTTGCAACAGCTGGAGGCACCCTGGTTGAGAAACACTCAGCTAGAATGATATTTATGTCTGTAATTAACCCCTTTGACCACTAGAGGGCAGATCATCCCCGGTAAGATATTTAATCGGATTCTCCATCTGCCCAGGGTCATCCTACACACAATAGTCACATTGTATCCAGCAACAAATGTTTCTCATTTAACAGAAGTGTTTCTTCTTCTCCCGACATCAATCTCTATTCTCACTAATTGCTTTCACTTTTTACCTGGTATCGAATTTGGCCATAAACTCCAAATATCTGATGTCCCCGTCATGATCCACGGGTAACGTCTCCGACAGATGGACAAACTCCTCCTCTGTTACCTTCAGAGAAAATCTATAAACAAATGATTTTCTGTATGCAGTATTATAGTAGTTATATTCTTGTATATAGGAGCAGTATTATAGTAGTTATATTCTTGTATATAGGAGCAGTATTATAGTAGATATATTCTTGTATATAGGAGCAGTATTATAGTAGTTATATTCTTGTATATAGGAGCGGTATTATAGTAGTTATATTCTTGTATATAGGAGCAGTATTATAGTAGTTATATTCTTGTATATAGGAGCGGTATTATAGTAGTTATATTCTTGTATATAGGAGCAGTATTATAGTAGATATATTCTTGTATATAGGAGCAGTATTATAGTTGAAATTGTATACTTACCGTAATTTCTCTTTCTTCGAGACAGAAGGCAGCACAGAAGGAATAGGCCTGGCCTCTTTTATTCTTCCTAGGACCGCCCACCTAAAAAAAACTCCACAATAGTCAGCCAATGGCATGACAGCATACCTTATAATTAGTCACATCTCATACATTCAAACTGTGTAAATAACTAGACTCTTTTCTCTGATGCTTAATTGATTTTATTGGGTGGGTTATATGTGCTGCCTTCTGTCTCGAAGAAAGAGAAATTACGGTAAGTATACAATTTCAACTTTCTTCTTCGACTTCCGGCAGCACAGAAGGAATTCTCGCTAGCTTAGAGAACAGGGGTAGGGTTTATTGCTGAAATACTGCAGATAGTACCCCAGTGCTAAAGGCTGGATTCTCTGCTTGAAGATTAAGCCTGTAATGGTTGACAAAGGTGGAGGAGGTTGACCACGAGGCTGCATTGCATATATCTGTCAACGGTACTTGTGCTCTCTCCGCCCAAGAAGTAGCAGTGGCTCTGGTGGAATGAGCTCTGATTTGAAAGGGGGGTTCTTTGTTTTCCAACCTATAACACTCCAGTATTACTGACTTCAGCCATCTCGCCAAGGTGTCTTTAGCCGCTTTCTTTCCCTTCCTCATTCCAGAAAATTGAATAAATAGATTTTCATCAATTCTGAAAGATTTCACTCTTTGTAAATACACTAGCAGAGCAGATCTGACATCCAACGAGGAAGATTCGGATGGTAGAAAGGTAGGAAGGAAGATCTCTCTATTGATGTTCTCCATTGAAGCTACTTTTGGGATAAAAGATGGAATTGTACGGAGAAGAACTCCCCCCGGAGTGAACTTGGTGTAAGGGGGATATGCCGACAAGGCCTGCAATTCACCTAGTCTTTTAGCCGACGTGATGGCGACCAAAAAAAGAACCTTGTAGGATAGCCACTTTATTTCCGCTTCCTGTAATGGTTCAAAGGGAGGCAGGGAAAGTCTGGACAGCACTAGAGATAGGTCCCATGCAGAAACCGGAGGTTTTACTGTAGGTCTTAGATTCTTCAAAGCTTTGAAAAACCTAGCAATAAGGGGTTGTCCCATAAATTCTCCATCAGTATAAGCGTTGATGGCTGTGACATGAACACGAAGAGTATTAGGCTTCAAGCCCTTTAGAAATCCCTCTTGTAGAAACTGTAAAATAACAGATACAGAGATCTCTGTCAGCCCCTTCTCTTCTCTCCAGGAGCTAAACTTTTTCCAGAGCTTCGCATACAATAAGTTAGTAGAAGGTCTTCTAGCTGCTAGTAAGGTCTCTATTACTTCATCTGATAACCCTCTCTGTCTGAATTTTTCCCTCTCAAAATCCAGAGAGTCAGATGTAATCTGTCGAGATGTTGGTGATATAATCCGTTCTGCAGGAGGAGATCCTTCTCTAGCGGTAACTTCCAATATTCTCCCCTCGAGAGACGAAATAATAGAGGAAACCAGGCCCTCCGGGGCCAAAAGGGTGCGATTAGTAGAGCTGCCGGCTCGTCTATGATGATCTTGTTCAGAATCTTGTTGATTAATGGAATTGGAGGGAAGAGATAAACAAAGAGGTCTTTCCAGCTCATGGTGAAGGCATCCAGATGATCTGGAAGGTCTGTGCAATATCTTGAGCAAAACTTCAGAACCTTCTTGTTGCGTCTCGTGGCCATCAAGTCCCATACAGGTAACCCCCATTTGCGGGTTATCTGAGCAAAATACTTGGGATTCAGTTCCCATTCGTTGGGATCTAACTTCCGTCGGCTTAACCAGTCGGCTTGATAATTTAGAGACCCTTTTATGTGAGTCGCCATCAGAGAGATGCGATGATGTTCTGCCCAGGACATTATCCTGCTGCATTCTTTTTGTAGAGCTGTAGATCTTGTCCCCCCTTCTTTTTGGATGTAATACACCGAGACCAGATTGTCTGACTGAATCAGAACTGACGCGTTTGAAATCTGTGGAGAGAAATGCATTATGGCTAACCGGATCGCTTTCAGTTCTCTTAGGTTGGATGATAAATGAGACTCTTCTCTTGACCAAACTCCTTGAATCCATTGGGTTCCGAGGTGGGCCCCCCAACCCCATCTGGAGGCATCTGTAGTTATCACCACAGGGTTCTGAGGTTTGAAACTTTTCCCCATATTCAAGTTGTTCTTCTGCAGCCACCAACGTAACTTCAGTCGGGTGTGCCCTGACAATGAGATGGTGGAGTCCAGAGAATTGGGAACTCTGTCCCAAACTGTAAGGATTTCCCTCTGTAAATCCCTCATGTGTGCCCTGGCATAAGGCACTGCGTCTATTGCTGCAGTCATTAAACCCAGTGTCTGCATCGCTCTCCTGATGGATGTAGAGGGAGACTTTATCAGAGTCTTTACTTGAAAGATGATTTTGTCCTGTTTCTCCGCCGGAAGAAAGACTTTCTGACATACTGAACTAATTATCATGCCTAGGAAACGTTTTGTTTTTGTTGGTGAAAGTTCTGATTTCTGGGGATTGAGAATAAACCCAAGCCTGTTCAAGAGATTCAGAGCTGTCTGTAAGTGTTGTAGGAGGAGTTCCTGGGTGGTTGCAACAAGCAACCAATCGTCTAAATATGGTATTATTTGTATTCCTTGTAGTCTTAGGGTAGCTACGACTGTAACTGCGATCTTTGTAAATACCCTTGGGGCCGAAGTCAGGCCAAAGGGCATGGCCCGAAACTGGAAGTGGTGAATTCTTTGGTCTAGGAACACGGCAACTCTCAGAAATTTTCTGGATTTTTCTTCTATGGGGACATGCAAATAAGCGTCCATTAAGTCCAATGAAACCATCCAGTCGTGAGGCTGAATTAGATGAGTAGCGGACCTTACATTTTCCATGCGAAATTTTTCCTTTGCTAAATAGCGATTTAGGTATCGCAGATCTATGATTAATCTCCATTTGCCGTTTGATTTTGGAACGGGGAAGACGTGTGAGTAGACTCCGTAACCTTGCTGTTCTGGTGGAACAGGTTCTAGGGCTCTTTTGTTTAGAAAATCTCTGAGAAGAAGCTGAACAATTGAATTCGCTCTGTTGACGATGAACCTCTCGGGGGGTATCGACACAAAATTTAGACTGTAACCTTCTGCAATAATTCTTAGCACCCACTTGTCTGTAGTCATCTCCAGCCAGGCTGGAAAGAAATTCAGCAGCCTTGCTCCTACTGAACCTGACCCGAGGTAGTCAGAATTCTGTTTTTGGTTGCTTTTGATCCGGCTGTCTTCTCCTATTTTCTTGGAATCTTTTATTGTATCTTCTTTCTTGATACGGTCTTCTTTTAAAACCAGTCTTGCGAAATCTAAAGGGCTGGAACTGCTTCCGCTGTCTGGCGAAGGGAAACGCCAGAGCCTTCTCTCCTTTCTCTGCTTCCAGGATACTTTCCAGTTGTGATCCTACTAGAAAACCAGCTTCAAACGGTAGTGCACAGAAGTTAATTTTAGATGAGGCATCGCCTGGCCATGGCTTAAGGTAGATAGCCCTTCTGGCTGAATTTAATACTGCAAGGTTCTTCGCACATATTCTTGTCACGTCTAGGGGGAGATCACATGCGAAATCCGCCGCAGTCTTTAATGTATCAATTTCCTCCAAGAGATCAATTCTAGAAATTCCCTCCTGAATATTTCTTCCAAGTTGGCTCAGCCAGACTCGAATAGCCCGGGTTACAGGTACAGAAGCAAGGGATGCTTTCATTAAAGCAGCTGTATTACAGTAGGCACGTTTTATCAGAATATCTGTCTTCTTATCCATAGGATCCTTAAGTATAGAAGAATCCTCAGAGGGTAGCAGTGTTCTTCTAGATAACCTGGCTACAGGTCGATCCACTTTAGCAGGGTTCTCCCAGGATTCAGACTCAGATGGATCCAACTTATATACTGCTCTAAATCTAGAACCTAATTCCAGCCTACTGTCTGGTTTTTTAAATTCTTTCTCCACTATAGTTTTTAAGACTGGATGACCTGTCAAAACTTCAGAAGGTTTTTTGGGGAAATAGAAGAGACTCTCCTTATCTTCCCTGAACTTTTGCTTTGAAGATTCCATAATATCTTTTACTGCTCTAATTAATTTTCCCGCATTCTCCTTCTTGAAAAGAAAAAAATCTTCTGTAATAATATCTTCAGAATCTGAGGAGTCAGACTGAGCTGAAGCGTTTTCTGATGAGGAAGAAGCAGAGGGTTCTGCTTTACGTTCTTCTTTCTTATTTTTCAGACTGACTCCTGAGCTAGAACTAAACTCAGACTTGAACCAAGAAAAAAAGCTTCTTGCATCCTCAAGGAAGGCAGAGGTTTCTTGTGGTTCAGTACATCTTTTACAAACTGTAGAAACTGAGCCTGATGGTAACGGATGAAGACAACTGATGCATAAAGACTTCCGTTTACTCGAAGATGGAGTCAAATGAGATTTGCATATTTCACATAAATCTCCAGATAATTCATCCGGCAGGGGCTGCTGGCAAGAGACACACTCCCTGTGTTTTGTCTTCATCTTCTTTTTCTTAGAGGAGGCGGGGCTTGACATCTAAAAATGTAATAGTACATAATATGAGCAACAGTCCGCACATAAGATTAGAGCGCTCAGCCCTGGCTACTGAGGAGCAGGTCATACCTTTGGAGCAGAGAAATCCGGCTGCCTGCACAGAAAGGCAAGGCACCGCCGTCTCTGCTCCGTATAAATGCGCTTACCCGCCCGCAAACCAGAGACACGTCACATCCGGTTGCTCCACATCCGCTTCCGGTCTCTGCTGACTGCGCCTGATGCGCGTACTGCCATTCACAAGATGGCGCCCAAACCGGAAGTCCCATAGACGTCCATGCAAATGCCGGGATCGCACGTGAGACGCCTGGTATCCGCGGGAATGGACTGTATAACTGCCGAAAACGGGGGAACCGTCACCCCAAGGCAGAAACACCTCCTTTTTCACCATACCAGTGATTAAGAAGGGAGAAACTTGCAGAAATCTAAAAAGACCTCCTCATATAACCCGGGTTTCCCGCATGGGTCAAAAGGGACTGCAAGACACCAGGTAGGCCAGGGTTACCCACATTGGCCCTCAGATCCGCACTGGTGACACTGGTGTAATACAAAACATCAAGGGAATAACATCTAAAATAAAAAAGAAAATATGATTAATGGTGGGCAAAGGTGAATTAACACCTCTGTTATGAAGAAAAGAGGACAGAAAAAAACACAGTTTGAATGTATGAGATGTGACTAGTTATAAGGTATGCTGTCATGCCATTGGCTGACTATTGTGGAGTTTTTTTTTTTAGGTGGGCGGTCCTAGGAAGAATAAAAGAGGCCAGGCCTATTCCTTCTGTGCTGCCGGAAGTCGAAGAAGAAAGTAGTTATATTCTTGTATATAGGAGCAGTATTATAGTAGGTATATTCTTGTATATAGGAGCAGTATTATAGTAGTTATTTTCTTGTATATAGCAGCAGTATTATAGTAGTTATATTCTTGTGTATATAGGAGCAGTATTATAGTAGTTATATTCTTGTATATAGCAGCAGTATTATAGTAGTTATATTCTTGTGTATATAGGAGCAGTATTATAGTAGTTATATTCTTGTATATAGGGGCAGTATTATAGTAGTTATATTTTTATACATAGGAGGTAGTATTATAGTAGTTATATTCTGATACATAGGGCAGTATTGTATTCTCATAAACAGAGGGCTCTTTTATAATAGATATATTCTTGCCTCGCCATCAGGTCACACAAGGTATGGACAGAGTTTTAGCCACAATAACTAATCAGACATTTCAGTTTTATTTTCTTACTGCTTTGAGATCCAGAAGTGAATCCCATTGGCTGATTTGCCGTACATACCCCTGTTTATTGTCTATAACAGATAAGTAAATTTACCTTTTCTCTAGGATCGCTCTAAAGTCCCGGGGGCTGATAACCTTTAGGTTATCTTTATCCGCTTTCCTGTCAATAGACAAAATGTTTTGTACTTTTTGTTAGTAATTTGCTCTCTTAGTGTCTCTTGATACACAGATGTTACTATAGTATCATACAAGATTCTAAGGCTGTTCAGTAATTGTGTCAGTATAATGTGACAAGGCTGACAGTCTATTATATTCTCTGGCAATAAACATTTTTTTTTTATCTATGAAAAGAAAAATTGGAACTATGTGAAAGCACTGTAGAACAGCCAATCAACAGATACACTGGGTATAAGCTGACAAGTCATATGAAGGGCCAAATTACTGTAGGAGCACAGTAGCCCGGACCACTCTATCTGCACCTCTGACAGATGAGAAATGTCTTCTATGATAGGTTATATCAAACTTAAACAATGTGCCTTGCATGGCTCTGATCAATATATAGCCTTACTGTGTAGACCGACCTACATACAGGTTACCCCCCGAAACCAGTGTTTCTCAAACATTTACTAAAGACAACAGTTTTAAGAACATTATAGATCAGTACGGAGCAGTGGAAGCTGTGAATCCAGCACTGGGGAAAGAAATAACACTTACTAGCATGAAGAACATTAAAGAGCAGTATGGAGCAGTGTAAACTCTGAATCGAGCACTGGAAGGGGGATATAACACTTACTAGAGGAAGCAGCAGCATGAAGAATATTATAGAGCAGTATGGAGCAGTGTAAGCTCTGAATCCAGCACTGGGGGGGGGGGGGGGGGTATAACACTTACTAGAGAAAGCAGCAGCATAAAGAATATTATAGAGCAGTGTGGATATAACTCTTACACTTGAATGGGAACTTTCTATTTTACATCCAGAGGTAGAAAACCTGTACAACCTAAAAGTATTCGAGTCGGATTTGCCTTAGATTTACTAGAGGCAGTAGTATTAAGAACATAATAGAGCAGTACTGAGCAATGTAAGCTGTGAATCCAGCACTGGGGTGGGGGGTGGGGGGGGGAGAGAAGTAACACTTACCAGAGTAAAAAGCAACATGAAGGTCATGATAGAGCAGTACTGAGCAGTGTAATGGGTTGGTAAACACTGGATGGTAAACACTGGTGGGGACAAAGTTGAGTAGTTGTATTGGTCAATAAATGTTGCTACAATGTAGCTACTATATTGTACTATTATGTATTTTAATTAAGTATTGTATGGAGAGGACATGACACTAGTGTGTGTTACCCCGTACCATTGCTGCCCTGTCAGGCAGTCTCCCTGCAGTGTCCCCTGGGCCCCCGGCATCTGTTCTACTGTAATTGTATATTATCCCCTATGTTATGTATATAAGAATGTTTTATCTTTTAGAAAGGTTAACATGTGATTACCAGTTGTCATGTGACTTGTCATGTGATTGTTACCCAGGAGGTATCAGTGACCAGGTGACCTAAGAGTGACCAATGGGACCTCACCAGAGTCTCCCCCATAAAAGCCCTGGGAGGAGTCTCTTCTCTCTTGATTCCTGAGTCTTTGCTGAGGTGCAGTCGAGCCTAAGAGTCTGGAGTCATCGGAGCCTCAAGTCAAGTCTGCAGCCACAAGATACAAGTCTACAAGTAACTACAGTCACAGCTTAGTCTGTCTCCAGTCAAGTCAGTCACAGTCATCTATTGTCAAGTCAACGTGGCCTGCACTAAATTGTCCAAAACCACTGCAAGTCCCAGCAAGCCCTTGCAGCAAGTGTTGGAGTCATTATTGCCCCTGTGACTGCAGGATCCAGCAGTATACCTTTGGGTGGTATTGAGGATAAACCACACTCTGGCGTCACGAATACAAGGGGTTAATGCCATCTGCCCCTAGGGTAATTCCATCTGCCCTGCAGCACACCCCCTTCCACATATGCATTACTGTATATTATCAATCTCACCTAAATTCAGAAAGGAGGGAGTTAAAATCAGCATGGAAAAACTGTACAAGTTTGTCTTCTGTAATGCTGCCTGTAGACCATGAACGTGATTGTCTCTTCTCAGTCCTGGAGGAAACAGAAGATTTAAGAACGAGTTGTTATTGGTTCTATTTGTTAGAATATTTTTAAAAATGTTTGCAGCTTTTGAAGAAGTTTACTCCGGGGAACTAAACCCATAGCCCATCTTTTCCCTCTCACCAACCAATTTAATTGTCTAAATATCATTTATCAGCTATATAGAGCAGTTTTACCTCTTTCAGTTGTCACTTACATGCAAGGTGAAATCCTTCTCTGAAAGCAGCCCCCACCTTCCTGAAAGACACAAACCATGTGGTTTCCACCCTGCACTAATGACTTATACTCCCTTTAGTGCTGAGAACTGGGTGGTGAGTGCAGTCTTAGCCAATGACACACTGAACTTATCTCTGCTGCTCAGAGCAGGAGTGTGGGGGCTGCTCTCAGAGAGTGAGATGGACGGCAGAGCTGAGCTGCAATGATTGCTGGGAGATGTAGTCAAGGGGAGGGAAGGATGGCAAAGAATATCAAGCAGCCAAAGACAACAACAGGGGCCACTGGAGCCATGAATGTCAGGCAGGATGGCTTACAGGGAACATATCCAGGTAGTGTGGTAATTTGTATATGTATACTTTCCTGGAGTACTCCTTTAAGTGTTGAAAATCTGTCTAGTTTCAAAATCACTAAATAAATAGCTGAATTTGCTATTACCGGTATGCTTATCCCAAAAGCCAAGAAAAGCCTATTATGATCAGACATTGAACAAGCAGGACCTCCACTGAAATATGAGTTCCTGTAGGCTAGGTGCACTCTATAGTAGGGCTTCGCAAGGGTTTCCTACTGGGGCCTCATCCAAGAGACCAACGTGATCCAAGGGCCTCACTATGTGGAGTGAAAGTCCATGCAAAAATAAAAAAAATAAAAATGTTTCTCATCCCACCTTTTATTTGTCTCTAAAATTCTGTATAATACAAAAAAAAAAAAAAAAACTAAGTTAATCTTGTTGCAAAACCAGAGACTATTGTAGCTGAGGAAAGGACTGTTGAGTTTATATTCACTTTTGTGACAAATAGGGGTCGCCTCGCAGTTTGAGAAGCACTGCTCTATAGCATACTCTGCACAAGCAGACACTGAATTAGCAGGGCCTGCAATGATATATGCACTTCAAACACTGCACGGCCTGTTCAGTATAGACACTGAACAAGCAGAGTCTGCAATGAGACCTGATTTTCTGTACACTAAGAGTAATGCTTAGCATATTCCGTGGAGACACTGAACAAGCAGAGTTTACAATGAGGCATGCCTTCTTGTCTATTCAGAACAGTGCTTAAAGGGGTACTCCGCCCCTAGACATTTTATCCCCTCTATTCAAAGGATAGGGGATAAGATGTCTGATTGCGGGCAGTCCTGCCGCTGGGGACCCCTGCAATCTCAGCTGCGGCACCCCAGACATCCGGTGCACAGAGTAAACTTCCCTTCGTGCCGGATGAATGGCGAAGTGGGGCAGAGGCTCAGGACGTTACGGTCACACCCCGCTCTTAATGTCACGGCCATTCCCTCTCAATGCAAGTCTATGGGAGGGGGCGTGACGGGCGGCACGCCCCCTCCCATAGACTTGCATTGAGGGGTGTGGTCATGATGTCACGAGCGGGAGTGGCTGTGACGTCATGAGGCTCCGGCACTGCACCCGGCTCTCTATACGAACGCCGGGTGCAGCACGGAGATCGCGGGGGTCCCCAGCGGTGGGACCCCCGCGATCAGACATCTTATCCCCTATCCTTAGGATAAGATGTCTAGGGGTGGAGTACCCCTTTAACATATTATGTGTAGACACTAAACAAGCAGAGCCTGCACTGAGACATGAGTTATTGTACACATGGAACACTGCGTAGCATATTCTGTACAGACACTGAACAAGCAGAGCCTTTACTAAGATATGAATTATTGTACTCTAAGAAAACCACATGGCATATTCTGTGCAGACACTGAACCAGCAGAGCCTACAATCACATATGAACTCTTATAAACTACAAACACTGCACAGCCTATTCTGTATGGATGCTGAACAATCAGAACCTATAATAAATGATTTTCTATACACTAGGAACACCACATAGCATATTCTGTATAGAAACTGAATCAGCAGGGCCTGCAATGCTTCAATTTCTGTAGAGCACATTCTATACAGAAACTGAATTTCTGGCGCCTGCAATGAGATATGATCTCCTATAAAGCAGGAATATTGCATAATATATTCTGCACATACATTGAACCAGCAGGCGCTGCACTGAGATATGAGGAAAGCAAAGCATTTACAGTATCTTTAGCATTAAATGGGCACTCTCATTAAAACTAATTTTTGCTATTGCACTCCTTATGGTAAATAAAAAATCTGTCTAATGTACTTTGATTTAAAAAAAATGAAGTTCTCCATATTTTATTTGTGTATAAAAAAAAAAGCTGCCACTAGGTGTCTCTCTACTTGTCCTGAGCACATTTCCCCCCATCTCTTGCACAGTCTTTGGACTCCTGTTGGCCTGGGAGAAGTCCAAAATCAGGAAATGCAATCTGGAGTGCTGAGGAGGGGGTGTGCAGCCTTAGTCAATCATAGCTCATCTCACACTGAACTGCTCTGGGCTGTGTGTAGCAGAGTGAGGGAGGAAATTCTCCCCTGTATGGCTTCAGATGATGTCACGCCTGCTGGAGAATGTCCCTTCCCAGTCTGTGAATCTGACTGAGCAGAAAATACAGAGCAATATCAAGGTAGAAAACTAAAAAATTATAAAAATAAAGATGGGGTGGTTTATCATGATGGCGCAGATCATGAGAGGTACTCTTTAAAATTGTCCATTGAAGACAATTGTATCATGGAAAGCATAGCCAACCACAAAGTGTCCTACAGCTGAAGACCCCAGCAGAGCATATTATATATATAGACACTGAACCAGCAGGAACTGAGTTACAATACGAACCCTTACAACCTAGCAGAATTGTGAGCGCAGCTCTGGAGGTGACTAAACTTTTATTATAAACCATGAAAAGAAAAGCAATGTATTTGCAGGTATCTGAGTTTATATTGCACATCGTCTATTGACGACGAGACGCATCACATGACGCAGATCATCTCTAACCATGATAGTTGAGGACTATGTGGGACTATGACCGTACCCCAGCTCAGGCTTACACAGGAATTCGTACGCTTTTCCATTCTGACTCCTCGTCTGGAGACGCTGCAGGAATTCCAGGTAATTGACTTTGGTCAATGTCTCATCCAATCCACAACGAGACAAGAAATGACCCAACTGGTCCTTGGTGAGGTGAAGATGGAACGTCTCCAGGACTTGGAGGAAGTTTTCTTTTAAAACCTAGAAGGAAAGTTGCAACACAAAGTTATTGGGGACATTGGGGGGTTTGAGTATGAGTTGTTGGTGTCCATTTGGTTGTCCCCTTACCATCCCAGATCCCTGAGGGTCATATACCGAGAACTCAGTCTTCATGGCTCGAGCCCCTTCCCTGAACTTCTCCTTCAGCCACTTCTCTATACTCAGCGACAGCTTCCTTTCATTTCCCATTTTGTAGACTATTTTATTGGTTGTTTCTGTAGAGAGATTTACATATGTAGCTTTGTTATTGTAGCGTTGTATTCTCCAGTCACATCTAAGGCTGATCCTTAATTCTCATGGCAACTGCTTGGGAATGGTCTGTTCAGCGCTGACAGACCCTGTATAGCTTTATGATGTCATGTATTTAAAGGGGTTATCCAACATAAGGTGACTTTAGTATTTACCTGCCAGACAGTAATGGATATGCTTGTCAAGGGTCTGTGCTTGTGTTGGTGGTAAATGGCCATGTCCTGTGTCCCTCATAACGTCGCTGCTTTGTTTTTGTGAACTGGCTACTCCCTGTTTCTGTACCCTCCCTCCAACTACAATTCCCAGGATCCCTTGTTTGTAGGTGGGAGGTGAACCACCCTCACCTCATCTACCCCACCTCTTGCAGCACAGCTAGGCTCCCTTCTATGTGTGCTGTGCTTGCAACTACAATTCCCTGCAGCCCTGTGGAGAATGAGCTCCCTCCCACCCAGTGGTGACTCCACTGTCATGCTCCTTTTCAACACCTTAGGCCCCTTTCACACTGCTGTAGCTCCCTGTTGAGAATGGCCGTTAAAGTCTCTGTTTTTTGTGTGTGTGTGACTTGTGTGTGTAACCGCTGCTCAGCATTTGGAAACAGCCGTCACGCCCCCTCCCATAGACATGCATTGAGGGGTGGGCGTGACGTCATGAGGGCGTGGGGCTATGACGTCACGAGCTGCCGGCTCCAGTGTTCGGAACAGTTTGTTCCATACACTGAGCAGCGGAGTACCCCTTCAAAGGCCATTCTCATGATGGGGAGCAAGGGGCAAGAACGGGTCCCGGCGGCTCCCATTTACTATTTTGGGGGCTGCTGGGACCTGTAGGAGAAAAAAGACGGCTCTTGCAGTAATTTTTCTCCCGCTATTCTCCCCGGCTCCCCTGACGCCCGTCGCACTGCCGTATCATAACCGCAATGTGAAAGTAGCCTAACTAGTGATGCATTGTCTTTAAAGGGGTACTCTGCCCCAGACATCTTATCCCGAGCAATCTCCCTGCTGCACCCGGCGTTTGTTTAGAACCGTCACGCCCCCTCCCATAGACTTGCATCGAGGGGGCACGGCCGTGATGTTACGAGCCTCCGTCCTGCATGGCCAGTTATCTGGCAAGGAGCGAAGTTCGTTCCATGCACCGGATGTCTGGGGTGCCGCCGCCGAGATTGCGGGGGTCCCCTGCGGCAGGATCAGACATCTTATCCTCTATCCTTTGGATTGGGGATAAGATGTCTAGGGGACGGAGTACCCCCTTAAACAGTAGTATTCGCGACATGATGCAACTCAATAAAGTGTAATAGTTTACGGCTCTGATGTGATATCATGCACTCACTTATTGGCTGGGGCTCTTGGCTGTCAGACACCTTCTGCAGCGCAGACAGGAGCAGACCGCGGTTTTCCTCCAGTTTTTTGGTACCTAGATGATACTGCAAGTCGTCAAACCTCAGAACATCAGCGTCATCCTTGGCGTATCTGTAAGAATACTCAGTGATCATAGAGGACCGTAGGTGTGGATAAAGGACGAGGACAGCCTGGTCCACAGAGCTTGCACTCTACTTACTGACCTTCTCCACAACTTCTTATATTCCTCCTCTGACATCTTAATCCCTATCTTGGTCAGGACAGAGCGGAGTTCCGTAGCGTTCAGACAATCGTTTGGAAATAATTTCAACAGTTCAAAGTGCCTGCAATGATACAATTGCGTTACTTATTCATCATGTGATCTCGAGCTGCAGTACCGCTTATAACAGTGGTCTCAAACTGTGGCCCTCCAGATGTTGCAAAACTACAACTCCCAGCATGCCCGGACAGCCGTTGGCTGTCCGGACATGCTGGGAGTTGTAGTTTTGCAACATCTGGAGGGCTATAGTTTGAGACCACTGGCTTATAACCACTAGTGTGGCACTGAGTTTGCATGTACACCAATACAATAGCCCATCATTAATCTGGCCTAAAAAAAATATCCTTCAAATACGAAAAAAATCCATTTGATCCTTCAAAACCATTGATTTCTCTATGCAAGAAATAACTTTATTTATTTTTTTTAAGTATATTCATTAAAATTAAAGAAGTACTCTGGGATATGAAAATGTATCCCCTATCCTAAGTATAGAGGATAAGTTTCAGATCACAGGGGATCCAACCGCTGGGCCCCCCCGCAATCTCCCGTACATGGCCCTAACAGTCAGCGGCAAGGGGGGGTGTCCGACCACCACATGATGCAGCGGCCGACATGCCCCCTCAATACATCTCTATGGGAGAGCCGGAGCGCTGCATTCGGAAGTCTCCGGCTCTGCCATAGACATGTATTGAGGGGGAGTGTTGGCCGCTTCGTCATGCGGTGGTCGAAATGCGCCATTTCGGCAAATACTCGGCAAATACGAAGATTGTACTTCCCCCATAATCTGAAACTTATCCCCTATCCTTAGGATAGGGGATAAGTTTTCATATCCCGGAGTACTCCTTTAATTAAACAACATATTGGTATAAAGTAATGTAGGCTGAAAGACACGTTGGTTGGAAGGAAGATTAGGAGGTCATGTTGGTTGGAAGAGATGTT
The DNA here is from genome assembly GCF_029499605.1 of Hyla sarda. Lineage (NCBI taxonomy): Eukaryota > Metazoa > Chordata > Amphibia > Anura > Hylidae > Hyla > Hyla sarda. The sequence goes on from NC_079195.1 coordinate 15,826,516, forward strand.
GGTTGGAAGGAACATTAGGAGATCGTGTTGATGGGAAGTCATGCTGGTTGGAGGGAACATTAGAGGTCATGTTGGCTGGAAGTCATGGTGGTTGGAAGAGATATTGGTCGGAAGGAACATTAGAGATCATGTTGGCTGGAAGTCATGGTGGTTGGAAGAGATATTGGTCGGAAGGAACATTAGAGATCATGTTGGCTGGAAGTCATGGTGGTTGGAAGAGATATTGGTTGGAAGGAACATTAGAGATCATGTTGGCTGGAAGTCATAGTGGTTGTAAGAGATATTGGTCGGGAGGAACATTGGGAGATCATGTTGACTGGAAGTCATGGTGGTTGGAAGAGATGTTGGTCTGGAGGAACAGTAGGAGGTTATGTTGGCTGGAAGTCATGGTGGTTGGAAGAGATGTTGGTCGGGAGGAACAGTAGGAGGTTATGTTGGCTGGAAGTCATGGTGGTTGGAAGAGATGTTGGTCGGAAGGAACATTAGAGGTCATGTTGGCTGGAAGTCATGGTGGTTGGAAGAGATGCTGGTCGGAAGGAACATTAGGAGGTCATGTTGGCTGGAAGTCATGGTGGTTGGAAGAAATGTTGGTCGGGAGGAACAGTAGGAGGTTATGTTGGCTGGAAGTCATGGTGGTTGGAAGAGATGTTGGTCGGAAGGAACATTAGAGGTCATGTTGGCTGGAAGTCATGGTGGTTGGAAGAGATGTTGGTCGGAAGGAACATTAGGAGGTCATGTTGGTTGGAGGGAACATTAGGAGGTCATGTTGGTTGGAGGGAACATTAGGAGGTCATGTTGGTTGGAGGGAACATTAGGAGGTCATGTTGGTCGTATGTCATGTTGGTTGGAAGAGATATTGGTTGGAAAAGATGTTAATCTGAAGTCATGTTAGCTAAAAGGCATTGGTTGGAATTTTTATTGGTTGGAAGAGATGGAAGTTGAAAGAAATTTTGGTTGTAAGACACGTTGGTTGGATATCCTTATGGTTAGAAGTAATTTTGGTTAAAAGACTGATTAGACTGATGCTAATTGGAGACATATTACTTGAAAGACATCATGGTTGGAAGTCATGTTGGTTGAAAGATGTGTTTGTTGGACACATTTCTTGGAAAACTTATTGGTTGGAAGATATGTAGCTTGAAAGGCAAGTTGGTTGAATATCATCTTTACTTGGAATCATAGTGGCTGAAAGTCATTAGTTGGATGTCATGTTCACAGTAAGTCATGTTATTAGGATTTTATGTTAGTTGAATGTCATGTTGGATGAAAGGCAAAATAGTTAAATATCATGTTTACTGGGAGTCATAATGGATGTCATAATGGATGGACCTCATGTTGGTTGGATGTCATGTTGGATAAAAGACAAGTTGGTTGAAGGCATAAAAGGACAAGTTGGCTGGATGTCATGTTGATTGGATGTTTATTGGCTGGCATACATATGGTTTTCAGTTTGTCTATGACTATATAACCCAATGAACTGTATAGGACCTGTTATTAGCCATGTTCTTCAACTCTAAATGAACGTCATAAGCTGTCTTCATAGCCCCCTTACGATTCCTCTTCATGGGGTCCAGCCATTCAGGAGGGGAGTTATCTTCCTCAAGTTTGAAATGATCATAAAAGGCATCAAAGGTAATAACTGGCTTCCCTTCCAGTTGCAATCTGTGTGACAACATAACACCAGTCAAGGACCATTTTCCTAGATATATTAAAGCTTTTCGAGTTTGATCTGTTACTGATAAAGCTGAATGATTTTCCTTCTCAAGGCCCAGCTTTCCCTGAAGGTTTCACAACCTGGTACTGGGGGAACCTACCTGGATAGGAGATGCTGAAACACCGACTTATGGATGAAGCGCCCCAGCAATGTGGTCAGGATGATCAGCAATGCGTCTCTGTATAAGGAAAGTATATGTGATCCGTTGGCCGCTATCTAGTCTGAAATGACTGATAACAGTGAACAACAGATTTATAGCGAAGTAACATATCAGTTATGACTCAGCTTTCCCAGAAAGAGATATAACAAAACGAAGACTTTATTTATTCTTCCACCCTCATATTACAGTGCAGGGATGTAAGTCATATACACCTAGGTAAGAATTAATATACCTGTTTACTCTGCCTCTACCTTCAGGGTCATGTGACCAGAACAGACGCCTCAGGTCGTAGAATCCGCCAGAAGTTATCTTCTCCAACAGCCGGAACCTCAGCTAAAACGAAAACATAAGATGTATCTATACAGATTTAAAGGGGTATTCCAGGAAAAAAACTTTTTTTTATATATATCAACTGGCTCCAGAAAGTTAAACAAATTTGTAAATTACTTCTATTAAAAAATCCTAATCCTTTCAGTACTTATGAGCTTCTGAAGTTGAGTTGTTCTTTTCTGTCTAAGTGCTATCTGATGACACGTGTCTCGGGAACCGCCCAGTTTAGAAGCAAATCCCCAAACCACTTCTACTCTGTGCAGTTCCCGAGACAAGCAGAGATGTCAGCAGAGAGCACTGTTGCCAGACAGAAAACAACAACTCAACTCCAGCAGCTGATAATTATTGAAAGGATTAAGATTTTTTTATAGAAGTAATTTACAAATCTGGAGCCAGTTGATATATAAAAAAAGTTTTTTTTCCTGGAATACCCCTTTAAGTAATAGCAAAATGGTATAAAGCTTTGCTATTTTATTGAAAAAAAAAAATTATAAAAAAAAATAGGATCTTAAAGGGGAGGTGCCTATTAGGCACCTCCCCTTTAAGATCCTATTTTTTTATATTTAATATTTTGTTCCAATAGCTGGGAGTTGAGAGATCCCTCGCAGATCTGTGGCTATACCTTACAAGTACGGTATTATTTCTAATTTACTTAAAGGAAAAACAAAAATATTGCAGTGACATAAGTATTCATACCCTTTATTATAACATGTGACATAAGTATTCATACCCTTTATTATAACATGTGACATAAGTATTCATACCCTTTATTATAACATGTGACATAAGTATTCATACCCTTTATTATAACATGTGACATAAGTATTCATACCCTTTACTATAACATGTGACATAAGTATTCATACCCTTTACTATGACATGTGACATAAGTATTCATACCCTTTACTATGACATGTGACATAAGTATTCATACCCTTTACTATAACATGTGACATAAGTATTCATACCCTTTATTATAACATGTGACATAAGTATTCATACCCTTTACTATAACATGTGACATAAGTATTCATACCCTTTATTATAACATGGGACATAAGTATTCATACCCTTTACTATAACATGTGACATAAGTATTCATACCCTTTACTATAACATGTGACATAAGTATTCATACACTTTACTATAACATGTGACATAAGTATTCATACCCTTTACTATAACATGTGACATAAGTATTCATACCCTTTACTATAACATGTGACATAAGTATTCATACCCTTTACTATAACATGTGACATAAGTATTCAGACCCTTTATTATAACATGTGACATAAGTATTCAGACCCTTTACTCAGTTGAAGCCCCTTTGGCAGTGATTCCGGCCTCCAGTCTTTTTGGGGATGAGGCCACATGGTTTACACATCCGGATTTGGGGATTTTCCTCCATTCTTCCCTGCTGATCCTCTCAGCTCTGTCAGGTTGGATGGGGACCGTCGGTGAAGTCATTTTCGGGTCTCTCCAGAGATGTTCCATTGGGTTCAGGCTCTGGCTGAGCCCCTCAAGGACATTCATAGAGTTGTCCCTAAGCGGCTCCTGTATTGTCCTGGCCGTGTGCTTAGGGACATTGGGGAGATTTATCAAAACCTGCCCAGAGGAAAAGCTGACCAGTTGCCCATAGCAACCAATCAGATCGCTGCTTTCATTTTTCACTTTTGAAAATGAAAGAAGCGATCTGATTGGTTGCTATGGGCAACTGATAATTTTTTCCTCTGTACAGGTTTTGATGAATCTCCCCAATTGTCTTGTTGGAAGGTGATCCCAGTCTGATGTCCAGAGCTCTTGATCCATGAAGAATATCGCTTTACTTTGCTCTATTCAGCTTTCCCTTAACCCTGGCAAGGATCCCTGCCCCTCCCATGCTTCACTGTAGGGATGATATTAGGCAGAACAGCATCCTGTATTATACTCCAGAGCTGCACTCAATATTCTGCTGGTGGAGTCACTGTGTACATACATTACATTACTTATCCTGTACTGATCCTGAGTTATATCCTGTATTATACCCCAGAGCTGTACTCACTATTCTGCTGGTGAGGTCACTGTGTACATACATTACATTACTTATCCTGCACTGATCCTGAGTTATATCCTGTATTATACTCCAGAGCTGTACTCACGATTCTGCTGGTGAGGTCACTGTGTACATACATTACATTACTTATCCTGTACTGATCCTGAGTTATATCCTGTATTATACCCTAGAGCTGTACTCACTATTCTGCTGGTGAGGTCACTGTGTACATACATTACATTACTTATCCTGTACTGATCCTGAGTTATATCCTGTATTATACTCCAGAGCTGTACTCACTATTCTGCTGGTGAGGTCACTGTGTAAATACATTACATTACTTATCCTGTACTGATCCTGAGTTATATCCTGTATTATACTCCAGAGCTGTACTCACGATTCTGCTGGTGAGGTCACTGTGTACATACATTACATTACTTATCCTGTTCTGATCCTGAGTTATATCCTGTATTATACTCCAGAGCTGTACTTACTATTCTGCTGGTGGGGTCACTGGTACATACATTACATTACTTATCCTGTACTGATCCTGAGTTATAGCCTGTATTATACTCCAGAGCTGTACTCACTATTCTGCTGGTGAGGTCACTGTGTACATACATTACATTACTTATCCTGTACTGATCCTGAGTTATATCCTGTATTATACTCCAGAGCTGTACTCACTATTCTGCTGGTGAGGTCACTGTGTACATACATTACATTACTTATCCTGTTCTGATCCTGAGTTACATCCTGTATTATACTCCAGAGCTGTACTCACTATTCTGCTGGTGAGGTCACTGTGTACATACATTACATTACTTATCCTGTTCTGATCCTGAGTTACATGCTGGTCACACACCACATGTACATGTATTTTGTAGTGTGGCAGTCAATGACATAGCGGCCATGGAGCAGCCATTGGAATGATACAATAACACTATATACAGGATACAGTGCAGCAGATCCTTCTCACCTCTTCGCACTGTTTCTCCATATTGGAGTTTGTTTCCACCGCGGATACTTTTTTCTCTGTTCTTCCATTTCTCTCCCAATGTTTTCTATCTGTAATATAAAATTTGAGCTGATGAATATGTATACTGTGATGTGCAACCACATCTCCTCATCCCAGTGTTTCCCAACCAGGGTGCTTCCAGCTGTAGAAAAACTACAACTCCCAGCATGCCCGGACAGCCAGAGAGTTGTAGTTGGGCAACAGGTAGAGGCACCCTGGTTGGGAAACACTGATATTAAAGGGGTACTCCGGTAGAAAACCTTTTTTTTTTATATATATATATATCAACTGGTGCCAGAAAGTTAAACAAATTTGTAAATTACTTCTATAAAAAAAATCTTAATCCTTCCAGTGCTTATTAGCTGCTGAATACTACAGAGGAATTTTTTTTCTTTTTGGAACACAGAGCTCTCTGCTAACAGCATGACCACAGTGCTCTCTGCTGACATCTCTGTCCATTTTAGGAACTGTCCAGAGTAGGAGAAAATCCCCATAGAAAACATATGCTGCTCTGGACAGTTCCTAAAATGGACAGAGATGTCAGCAGAAAGCACTGTGCTCGTGATGTCAGCAGAGAGCTCTGTGTTCCAAAAAGAAAATAATTTCCTTGATAGTATTCAGCAGCTAATAAGTACTGGAAGGATTAAGATTTTTTTTTTAATATAAGTAATTTACAAATCTGTTTAACTTTCTGGCAGCAGTTAATTAAAAAAAAATATATATACGTTTTCCACCGGAGTACCCCTTTAAGACTGCCACATCCCCTTCATAGCTCACTAAGTAAATGGGGCTGAACTGCAGTTCCCGACACAACCAGTTATCTGAAAGGGGCGCTATGCAATACATTTCTTGGGGAGGAATTCACCATTTGTGTGAAAATTTGCACAATATTTCTTTCATTTGGACATTATTTCAGGGTGCGGGGGGGGGGAGTTCAATGTTTAATTTAAGATATTGTGCAGACAACATAATCAAATGGTGGATTTTTAAAAAGATTCGCAATGGGGTAAAAAGACAGGCAGCCATTAACCAATGTGTATCCCATTCTACGGCACCTAGAAGTGCAGTTTACTTGCGCAATTTATTTACATGCAGATGGTAAAAGCAATGAATCTATCTGAGCTCACAATGCAAACTGAGAAGAAAAAAATCCAGCGCAAAAATAATAATAAATAAGGTGAAAAAACACACCAAAAATTTAGCAAAAACAATAATAATGTGGAAAAACACTAAAAACACACAAAAAATTTCTAAAAACAATAAATTTGGTGGAAAAACACTAAAAACACACAAAAAATATTCAAAAGCTATAATAAATTAGGTGGAAAAACATTAAAAACACACAAAAAATGTGTAAAAACAATAAGGAATAAGGTGGAAAAATACACCAGAAAGAGAAATACACAGAAGGTGAAAAAACACTAAAAAAAATTGTCTAAAAACAATAATAAGTAAGATGGAAAACACTCAAAACATAAAAAAATTGTCTAAAAACAATAATAAATAAGAGTGAAAACACTCAAAACATACAAAAAATTGTCTAAAAATAATAATATAGTGGGGGTCAAAAGTTTGGGCACCCCAGGTAAAAATTTGTATTAATGTGCATAAAGAAGCCAAGGAAAGATGGAAAAATCTCCAAAAGGCATCAAATTACAGATTAGACATTCTTATAATATGTCAACAAAAGTTATATTTTATTTCCATCATTTACACTTTCAAAATAACAGAAAACTAAAAAAATGGCGTCTGCAAAAATTTGGGTACCCTGCAGAGTTAATATCTTGTACTGCCCCCTTTGGCAAGTATCACAGCTTGTAAACGCTTTTTGTAGCCGGCCAAGAGTCTCTCAATTCATGTTTGAGGTATCTTTGCCCATTCTTCCTTACAAAAGTCTTCCAGTTCTTTGAGATTTCAGGGCTGTCTGTCACGCACCGCTCTTTTAAGGTTTATACATAGATTTTCAATTATGTTGAGGCCAGGAGATTGTGAAGGCCATGGCAAAACCTTCAGTTTACGCCTCTTGATGTAATCCCCCGTGGATTTCGAGGTGTGTTTAGGATCATTATCCATTTGTAGAAGCCATCCTCTCTTTAATTTCAGCTTTTCCACAGATGGCATCAAGTTAGCATCCAAAATTTGCTGACATTTTATTGAATCCATTTTTCCTTCTACTCGTGAGATGTTCCCTGTGCCACTGGCTGCAATACAACCCCAAAGCATGATTGATCCACCCCCATGCTTAACAGTTGGACAGAGGTTCTTTTTATTAAATTCTGTTCCCGTTCTTTTCCAAACGTAACTTTGCTCATTCCGGCCAAAAAGTTCAATTTTAACCTCATCGGTCCACAGAACTTGTTTCCAAAATGCATCAGGCTTGTCTATATGTTCATTTGCAAAGTTCAAACGCTGATTTTTGTGGTGAGGACGTAGAAGAGGTTTTCTTCTGATGACTCTTCCATGAAGACCATATTTGTACAAGTATCTCTTTATAGTGGAATAGTGCACCACAACTCCAGTGTCTGCCAGATCATTCTGGAGGGATTGTGCAGTCAAACCTGGGTTTTGAATTGTTTTTCTCACAATCCTGCTAGCTGTTCTGTCTGATATTTTTCTTTGTCTTCCAGATCTTGCTTTAAATTCCACTGTTCCTGATGACTGCCATTTCTTAATTACATTCCGAACAGAGGATATTGACATCTGAAAATGTTTTACTATCTTCTTATAGCCTTCTCCAGCTTTGTGAGCGTCAACTATTTTCAGTTTAAGATTTCTAGACAACTGCTTAGAAGAACCCATGGTGCTGATTGTTGGGGCAAGGTCAGATGAATCTGGGCATTTAACCCCTTAAGGACGCAGGACATAAATGTACGTCCTGGTGCGGTGGTACTTAACGCACCAGGACGTACATTAACGTCCTGTGCATAACCGCGGGCATCGTACCGATGCCCGTGTCATGCGCGGCTGATCCCGGCTGCTGATCGCAGCCAGGGACCCGCCGGCAATGGCCGAATCCCGCGATCTCGCGGGCGTCCGCCATTAACCCCTCAGGTGCTGGGATCAATACAGATCCCGGCATCTGCGGCAGTGCGCGATTTGAATGAATGATCGGATCGCCCGCAGCGCTGCTGCGGGGATCCGATCATTCAGAACGCCGCACGGAGGTCCCCTCACCTGCCTCTGTACGGCTCCCGGCGTCTTCTGCTTTGGTCTGTGATCGAGCAGACCAGAGCAGGAGATGACCGATAACACTGATCTGTTCTATGTCCTATACATAGAACAGATCAGTATTAGCAATCATGGTATTGCTATGAATAGTCCCCTATGGGGACTGTTCAAGTGTAAAAAAAAATGTAAAAAAATGTAAAAGTAAAAGTAAAAAAAAAGTGAAAAATCCCCTCCCCCAATAAAAAAGTAAAACGTCAGTTTTTTTCCTATTTTACCCCCAAAAAGCGTAAAAAATTTTTTTATAGACATATTTGGTATCGCCGCGTGCGTAAATGTCCGAACTATTAAAATAAAATGTTAATGATCCCGTACGGTGAACGGCGTGAACGAAAAAAAAAAGTCCAAAATTCCTACTTTTTTAATACATTTTATCAAAAAAAATTTTAAAAAATTTATTTAAAGTTTTTTATATGCAAATGTGGTATCAAAAAAAAGCACAGATCATGGCGCAAAAAATGAGCCCCCATACCGCCGCTCATACGGAAAAATAAAAAAGTTAGAGGTCATCAAAATAAAGGGATTATAAACGTACTAATTTGGTTAAAAAGTTTGTGATTTTTTTTAAGCGCAACAATAATAGAAAACTATGTAATAATGGGTATCATTTTAATCGTATTGACCATCAAAATAAAGAACACATGTAATTTTTACCATAAATTGTACGGCGTGAAAACGAAACCTTCCAAAATTAGCAAAATTGTGTTTTTCGTTTTAATTTCCCCACAAAAATAGTGTTTTTTGGTTGCGCCATACATTTTATGATATAATGAGTTATGTCATTACAAAGGACAACTGGTCGTGCAAAAAACAAGCCCTCATACTAGTCTGTGGATGAAAATATAAAAGAGTTATGATTTTTAGAAGGCGAGGAGGAAAAAATGAAAACGTAAAAATTAAATTGTCTGAGTCCTTAAGGCCAAAATGGGCTGAGTCCTTAAGGGGTTAAAGGGTACCTCTCATCAAATAAACTTTTGATATATTTTAGATTAATGAATGTTGAATAACTTTCCAATAGCATGTTAATGAAAAATATGCTTCTTTCTATTGTATTTTTCCCGATCAGTCCTGTCAGCAAGCATTTCTGACTCATGCTGGAGTCCTAAACACTCAGAGCTGCCAGCCTGCTTTGTTCACAGCCAAACAGGCTGTGAACAAAGCAGGCTGGCAGCTCTGAGTGTTCTCCTTTGTGAACAAAGCAGACTGGCAGCTCGTAGTGTTTAGGACTCCAGCATGAGTCTGAAATGCTTGCTGCCAGGACTGGTAGGGAGACCCCTAGTGGTCATTTCTTCAAAGTGGAAAATTAAATAGAAAGAAGCATATTTTTTAATAACATGCAATTGTAAAGTTATTCTGCATACATTAATCTATAATATATCAAAAGTTTTTTTGATGAGAGGTACCCTTTAAAACCTTTGAGATTGACATCACCAGGTCTTCCCAGATGAGGATTGAGAACAATCCATGACACTGACAGGTCTCAGCTTTGCAAAGGGCGCAGTGCATGCTATAAATTCTGCAGGGTGCCCAAACTTTTGCAGACGCCATTTTTTAGTTTTCTGTTATTTTGAAAGTGTAAAAGATGGAAATAAAATCTAACTTTTGTTGACATATTATAAGAATGTCTAATCTGTAATTTGATGCCTTTTGGAGATTTTTCCATCTTTTCTCGGCTTCTTTATGCACATTAATACAAATTTTTACCTGGGGTGCCCAAACTTTTTGATCCCCACTGTAAATGAGGTGGAAAAACACACCAAAAATTTGCGCAAAACTAATAAATAAGGTACAAAAAGGGAGAAAAACACTCAGGATACACCTAAAATCGGTCAAAAACAATATCAAATGCCCTCACCCCATGTACCAAATCCTCGTCATCTTTCATATTTATATACAGAAACTGAAAACCTCTTACAGATCTAATACTTCTCATATCTGGTGGTTTGTTACAATTGTATCCAGTGTGAATAATCCTCTGTGAGGTTCCCAGCCTGGACACCTCACTTGCATGAATACAATGTAACAACTTAAAGGGGTACTCCGGTGGGAAACTATTTTTTCCAATCAACTGTTGCCAGAAAGTTAGGGTGCGTTCACATGGAGTAAATGAAGAGTAATTCACGCCGAAAAATTTACGGGCGGAAAAAATAATTTTATTTTCACATGAAATTTGCGTGCAATTCGCGCGCAATTTGCGTGGAATTGCACGCGGAATGGCGCGGGGACATGGGGGAGAAAGAAGTGAAGGGTTTTTCAGCCATTTCCGCGCAAATAGCGCGGAAATGGCTGAAAAACCCTTCACTTCTTTCTCCCCCATGTCCGCGCGCCATTCCGCGCGCAATTCCGCATGCAATTCCATGCAAATTGCCCGCGAATTGCTCGCAAAAACGATGTCGGGCAGAATTTATTTTTTTACCATTGTCTTCTATTAATTTCTGCTAGTGGATTCCACTTGAAGAATGAACATGTTCTTTCTTCAAGCGGAACGGAATTCAGCGCCGGAATTCTGCTAGCAGAATTTCCGCAGTGTGAACAGGACAGCGGAAATAACATTAAAGTCAATGGGCAGAGGAGATGTGAATTCATTTGGAGCGGAGAATTCAAGAGAAATTACTCGAGTAAATTCCTCTTGAATTACTCCGTGTGAACGCACCAGATTTGTGAATTACTGCTATATAAAAATCTTAATCCTTCCAGTACTTATCAGCTGCTGTATGCTCCACAGGAAGTTGTGTAGTTCTTTTCTGTCTGACCACAGTGTTCTTTGCTGCCACCTCTGTCCATGTCAGAAACTGTCCAGAGCAGGAGCAAATCCCCATAGCAAACCTCTTCTGCTATGGACAGTTCCTGACATGGACAGAGGTGTCAGCAGAGAGCACTGTGGTCAGACTGGAAAGAACTACACAACTTCCTGTGGCGCATACAGCAGTTGATAAGTACCGGAAGGATTAAGATTTTTATACAGAAATAATTTACAAATCTGTAACTTTCTGGCACCAGTTAATTTAAAAAAACAATTTCTGATCCACTTTAGTATAATTCTGCAGGGGTGCTGGGGCATAGCCTTCTTACAATAATTCAGTGATTCCCAGCCAGGGTGCCTCCAGCTGTTGCAAAACTATGACTCCCAGCATGCTAGAATGCTGGAAACAACTGCACAGAGCACACACTATAATCCGCACCATATTGCAAAAGCCAGCAATCTATAAAGAAGTGTTTCCCAACCAGGGTGCCTCCAGCTGTTGCAAAATTACAACTCCCAGCATGCCCGGACAGCCAACGGCTAGAATTTATGCTAGAAATGAGTGTGAGTATATGGTGTTTCCCATTCACTGACAGCTATCAGAGATCTTGTGATGGAGGAATCACAGGTAGATGTGCTATGTGAATGATGGTGGTTGTGATCCCGGTTACCATTGTTGGCCCAGTGGTCCAGCTTCTTCCAGTCATCCAGCTCCTCGGTCCGGAAGGTCTTGAGATGTTTCTCCAGGTCGGTCTCGCCCCTCCCCTCAGATCTGGAGAACCCCCGCACCGAAAGGCTTTCTGGGTCCCCGCGGGGCAGGTCGGGGTGCTGTATCCTTGGCAGCTTAGAATGGGCCCCAGAGAGGCCCCTGGTAGAGGGCAGAGCCATGAATATCCCTGCACCCACTGAGAGGGACAAGAGGAGTTTAGGAACTTTCGGTATCAACAACAAAGTAACTGAGGAAACCGTTCACCGGCCCGTACAATCAGGGACAATGGTCGCCATAGAGACGCTGAATATGAATCCTCCACAATAAGACACAGATGTCATTATAGCAATGGGCCAGACCCCAGGGTGACACCAGACCAGGCCACCCCCAGTATACAGCTCAGACCCCAGGGTGACACCAGACCGGGCCATCCCCAGTATACAGCTCAGACCCCAGGGTGACACCAGACCGGGCCATCCCCCAGTATACAGCTCAGACCCCAGGGTGACACCAGACCGGGCCACCCCCAGTACACAGCCCAGACCCCAGGGTGACACCAGACCGGGCCATCCCCCAGTATACAGCCCAGACCCCAGGGTGACACCAGACCGGGCCATCTACCAGTATACAGCCCAGACCCCAGGGTGACACAAGACCTAGCCATCCCCCAGTATACAGATCAGACCCCATGGTGACACCAGACCGGGCCATCCCCAGTACACAGCTCAGACCCCATGGTGACACCAGACCGGGCCATCCCCCAGTATACAGCCCAGACCCCAGGGTGACACCAGACCGGGCCATCCCCCAGTATACAGCCCAGACCCCAGGGTGACACCAGACCGGGCCATCTACCAGTATACAGCCCAGACCCCAGGGTGACACAAGACCTAGCCATCCCCCAGTATACAGATCAGACCCCAGGGTGACACCAGACCCGGTAATCCCCCAGTATACAGCTCAGACCCCAGGGAGACACCAGACCGGGCCATCCCCCAGTATACAGCTCAGACCCCATGGTGACACCAGACCGGACCATCCCCCAGTATACAGCCCAGACCCCAGGGTGACACCAGACCGGGCCATCTACCAGTATACAGCCCAGACCCCAGGGTGACACAAGACCTAGCCATCCCCCAGTATACAGCCCAGACCCCAGGGTGACACCAGACTGGGCCATCCCCCAGTATACAGCCCAGACCCCAGGGTGACACAAGACCTAGCCATCCCCCAGTATACAGCTCAGACCCCAGGGTGACACCAGACCGGGCCATCCCCCAGTATACAGCCCAGACCCCAGGGTGACACAAGACCTAGCCATCCCCCAGTATACAGCCCAGACCCCAGGGTGACACCAGACCCGGTAATCCCCCAGTATACAGCCCAGACCCCAGGGTGACACCAGACCCGGTAATCCCCCAGTATACAGCTCAGACCCCAAGGTGACACCAGACCCGGTAATCCCCCAGTATACAGCTCAGACCCCAGGGTGACACTACACCTGACCATCCCAGGCCCATCTTACCCCAGTGCACAGCTCAGATGTCACCCATCTGTCTACAGCTCCTGAATGGCATATTATGATACGTTGTCTTGTCTCTCCTACTGCACTGTGTCAGTCTGCACTGTAATCCTCGCATTCTATTCAGTCAGATTCAGATCTGTTTCACTTTCACTCGGATACAGATGAGATCAATAGTTTCACAAATGACAGGCTGAGATACGGTGGCTCATCAGACAGTACCACACACAAAAGGCTTAGATACACTGGCTGAACAGAGATTATCAAATACGACTAATTTAAAGCTTTTTAGTATCCTGTATCGCATATGGCAGGCTTACATACATGGATCAGCAGATAGGATCACACATGAAAAGCTTGGATACACTGGCTCAGCAGATGTAGCACACATGATAGGCTTTAATCAGTGTTTCCCAACCAGGGTGCCTCCAGCTGTTGCAAAACTACAACTCCCATCATGCCTAGACAGCCTTTGGCATGCTGGGAGTTGTAGTTTTGCAGCTGGAGGCACCCTGGTTGAGAAACACTGGCTTAGATACAGTGGCTCAGCAGATGTAGCACACATGATAGACTTAGATACAGCAGATGTAGCACACATGGTAGGCTTAGATACAGCAGGTCATCAGATGTAGCACACATGATTGGATTAGATACACTGTTTCGGCAGATGTAGCACACATAATAGGCTTGGATACATTGGCTCAGCATATGTGGCACACATGATAGGCTTTAATCAGTGATTCCAAACCGGGTTGTCTCCAGCTGTTGCAAAACTACAACTCCCAGCATGCCCAGACAGCCAACAGCTGTCCAAGCATGCTGGGAGTTGTAGTTTTGCAACAGCTGGATGCACACTGGTTGGGAAACACTGCCTTAGATACAGTTGCTCAGCAGATGTAGCAAACATGATAGACTTAGATACAGCAGATGTAGCACCCATGGTAGGCTTAGATACAGAAGATCAGCAGATGTAGCACACAAGATAGGCTTGAATACAATGGCTCAGCATATGTAGCACACAGGATAGGCTTAGCTACACTGTCTCAGCAGATGTAGCACACAAGATAGGCTTGGATACAATGGCTCAGCATATGTAGCACACATGATAGGCTTAGATACACTGTCTCAGCAGATGTAGCATACATGATAGGCTTTAATCAGTGTTTCCCAACCAGGGTGCCTTCAGCTGTTGCAAAACTACAACTCCCAGCATGCCCGGACAGCCAAAGGCTGTCCGGGCATGCTGGGAGTTGTAGTTTTGCAACAGCTGGAGGCACACTGGTTGGGAAACACTGGCTTAGATACAGTGGCTCAGCAGATGTAGCAAACATGGTAGACTCAGATACAGCAGATGTAGCATACATGGTAGGCTTAGATACAGCAGATCAGCAGATGTAGCACACATGATCGACTTAGATACAGCAGATGTAGCACATATGATAGGCTTAGATACCCTATATATTTGTCATTAGTTTGTCTTGGTTTGGAGGGGGTGAAGTGAAGGTCCATTTTGGACAAACAGCCTTTGTCTCCTTTGTCCTGTATAGAAAGCAGAGAGTAAGGGGGGACCCCGCGAGGAGGACAGAACAGCGGGGCTTCAGATCGGATGTCTCCATGGTAACCGCATTCACACAGGAGACCACAATGGCCACCAAGGACGAGCGCGGCCTAAATATGAAGAAAACAGATTAGTGTGGATTAGAGTCTGGGAATGTAGAGCGGATACTGACCATCCAGCTGACGGGGACTACAAGTCCCAGGACACATTCCTACAACACACAAATATCCAGATGAACTGGTTATTCTGCTTCTCTGACTAGTTAACCCTTTCTATAGAAAAAAAGAGTCACCAGTAAATATAAGTCCTTGAGTCTAAAAACATGAAAATCATTGTATGGGGACTGTGGATTGTGATATACTGCCATGGGTAAAGCTGAGATACCACCTCACACTATGGAGGGGGAAAGGGAAGGAGGGATAAAGAAAGGAAGAAAGAAGAGAAAGAGGAAAAAAGAAAAAAAGAGAGCAGAGGTGTAACCCTGAAAGAAAGAAAGAAAAAAAGAAAGAAAAAGAGAGAGAGAGAGAAAGAGAGGATAGAAGAAGGGGGGCTGATAGAAGTAAGAGAAGAAGAAAAAAAAAAAGAAGGAAATGGGAAGGAAAAAATAAATTGGAAAAGGAAGGAAAAATTAAATAAAGGAAGAAAAGAAAAAAGGGAAGAAGGAAGGAAAGAAAGAAAAAGAAGGGAGGGGAGGTGTCATGATCAGGGGGCAGGGAGAAATGAGCCCTAAGCTGTCCCTAAAAAACACTCTCCCTGCCTACTTGCCCATCCATTCTAAATGAAGGATTAACAACTGGGCGCCGATCCCTTTCTGCGATAAAGTGTATAGGCGTGAGAGTCAAACAGAACAAACCTGTACATGTCGGGAAACAAGTCAGGAACATAACGGGAATACTTCAATGCTACAAACAGATAGATATACAAGGCAGGATATAGAATACTAACAATCAGTTCAAGAGCTGGAATCAAGGTTAAGGGCAAATATGATAATATGAACAAGACTAGATATGAGGATAAATTTACAGCAGACAAAACCAGGAGATGCAGGGGATAAAAAGGTTAACTGAATGTCAGAACACTAAAGGGGTCAGGAAATCGAGTGATCAGGATACTGGCCTAGGAGGAAACAAAAATCCTAAATACATGCAAACACGGGTACAGGCACAAGACTAACTCACTCCTAGATAGACGGATTAGCACAAGGCTCAGAACAGGATTCTATCCTAGGAGATCTAGGATCAAACAAGGTCAAAACAAGACTGAAAAAATGCACAGTGTGAATACGGACTCAGGAAACACAAAGAATATGTACAATGAACAGTACAAGAATACTAAAACCTGACAAAGGTACTAAAACAAAGCAGACTAAAATCTATCAGACAGGACAGAAAACAGACATTACAGGAGGAAGGAAAGAAGGAAGGAAAGAAAAAGGGAAGGAAGGGAAAAATAAAATGGAGCAAAGAGATAGCAAGAATGGGAGGAAGGAAGTTGGTATTGTTGCTCCTGTGCTCTAAGAAAGAGAGGGAAGAAAGAAAAGATATAAGTAAGAGAGTATGAAGAAGGGAAGGGAAAAAAGAAATAAAGAAGATAAGAAGAAATAAAGGAAACTGAAAGGAAGGAATTGGAAAAGGAAGGAAAAAAGGAAGGACTAATGAAAGAAGGAACAGAAGAAAGGAGGGAAAAGGAAGGAAAGAGGGAGAGAAGGAAGGGAAAATTAAATTGGAAAATAAAGGAATTAGGACATAAAGGAAGGAGAAAGGGAAGTAAGAAGGGAAGGAGGAAAGATGGATGAGAAGGATAGGAGGAAGAACGTGAGTATGGGAAGTAGGGATAACAGATGGAAGGAGGGAGGTATGAGTGCTCCTGAGCTGTAACAAAAGGAAAAGAAAGAAATGATAGGCGGATAGAAAAAAAAAGTTGTTGGTAGCTCCTTAATGTAATAAATCCCTGGACTCTTCGGGGTTCTCTTAAGCTGTTGCAAAACTACAACTCCCAGCATGCAAGTATTACAACAGCAGGAGGCACCCTGGTTGAGAAACACTGCCCTAATCAGTTGAGCAGAGCTCTGCCAATGTGTTCCCTGCAGAACCCTGACTGCACCATTGCCGGTCAATTACATATTTGCTATCGAGGCGTCACATGATAATACGGGCGGCTTTCCCCTTTAAATTTTCATAAAGATTTGTTCTAAATCTTCAATGTCCCAAATTTCCATCTTAGTGGAGGATTAGGATCTGGTATGAATAGTAAGATTCTGTCCTGTGTCCAAAACCACCTGCGATTATCTGAAGTTTATCAGGATCCGGATGTGATTGTTTATTCCATTAATAAGATACATTGTTACAAGACGGGGAATTATCATTCCGGGACCGGGGATTCTTGTGGTGGGACCCCACATTATACAATTATTATATAACGAGGCACAGCTCCGGTTCATTCCTCACTAAGGTTATTTGGGGTCAAAAGGGGCAGATTTTTAGCCAGGGTTCACGAAGGCTGTCCGTGCATGCTGGAAGGTGTAGTTTTGCAACAGCTGGAGGCACTCTGGTTTGGACACATTGGATAAATACATGATAAACCCTCATGTACCACATGTGGACCATGAGTCAGGTGGTTGGCTTCCACGTATTATGAATTTTAATGCTGCCTTTAATGCAGCCTTCAGCTGTCCGGGCATGCTGGGAGTTGTTTTGCAAGAGCTGGAGGCACCCTGGTTTGGAAACACTGGATTAATACATGATGAGCCCTGATGTTTCACATGTGGACCATAACTAAGTGCAAGTGAGATGCCAGAAACCCGACGGTCAGTTGGTTGGCTTCCGTGTAACATGTATTTTCATGCTGCCTTTAATGCAGCCTTCAGCTGATGGGCATGCTGGGAGTTGTAGTTTTGCAAAAGCTGGAAGCACCCTGGTTTGGAAACACTGGATTAATACATGATAAGCCCTGATGTATCACATGTGGACCATGACTAAGGGCGTATGAAATGTCAGAAACTCATCGGTCAGTCTGTTGGCTTCCATGTAATATGAATTTTAATGCTGCCTTTAATGCAGCCTTCAGCCATCCAGTCATGCTGGGAGTTGTAGTTTTGCAACAGCTGGAGGCATCCTGGTTTGGAAACACTGGATTAATACATGATAAAACCTGATGTATTACTTGTGGGCCATGAGTAATGGTATGTGAGATACCTGAAACCCGTCGGTCAGTTGGTTAGCTTCCGTTTAATATGTATTTTAATGCTGCCTTTAATGCAGCCTTCAGATGACGGGCATGCTGGGAGTTGTAGTTTTGCAAATGCTGGAGGCACCCTGGTTTGGAAACACTGGATTAATACATGATAAAACCTGATGTATTAATTGTGGGCCATGAGTAAGGGTATGTGAGATACCTGAAAGCCGTCGGTTAGTTGTTTGGCTTCCGTATAATATGTATTTTAATGCTGCCTTTAATGCAGCCTTCAGCCATCCAGTCATGCTGGGAGTTGTAGCCCTGATGTACCACATGTTGACCATGACTAAGGGCGTATGAGATGCCAGAAACTCGTCAGTCAGTCTGTTAGCTTTCATGTAATATGAATTTTAATGCTGCCTTTAATGCAGCCTTCAGCCATCCGGTCATGCTGGGAGTTGTCGTTTTGCAACAGCTGGAGGCACCCAGGTTTGGAAACACTAGATTAATACATGATAAAACCTGGTGTATTACATGTGGACCATGACTAAGGGTATGTGAGATACCTGAAACCCGTCGGTCAGTTGGTTGGTTTCTGCGTAATATGTATTTTAATGCTGCCTTTAATGCAGCCTTCAGCTGTCCGGGCATGCTGGGAGTTGTAGTTTTGCAAAAGCTGGATGCACCCTGGTTTGGAAACATTGGATTAATACATGATATGCCCTGATGTACCACATGTGGACCATGACTAAGGGCATTTTTCCACACTATTTTTGTTTTTATAATTTTTTATGCAATTTTTAGTGTGTTTTCAGTGTTTTTCCACCATATTTTTAATTATTTATTTATTTTTTTTGCAGTTTGCGCTCTTTTTTTGCTTTTGTACTTTTTGCACTTAGAGGGGACATGGCTTACGTTGTGCACAAAAAGATTTGTTGCATTTACCATCTGCGTATGAAACCCCCCGGTGTGAATCTTTTTAAAAATGTACGCACATTTATGTTGCCTGCGCAAATTTTTTAATTAGTTACAGGCACTCCTTCCTCGCTAGAAAAACTGCTCAAATGATAGGAAATGATAGGAAAAACTGCTCAAATAATAAATCCTTCCAAAAAAAAAAAAAAGATGTATTGTAAAGATCACAATAAAGAGACTGCAACATCTTCCTTACACAGCGCCGCTCCCAGATATCTGGCTGTGTCAGGAACTGCAGTGCAGCCCAGCTGTGAAGAGGATGTGACAATAAATAAGCGCTTTACATCAGTGTTTCCTAACCTGGGTGCCTCCAGCTGTTGCAAAACTACAACTTCCAGCATGCCCGGACAGCCTTTGGCTGTCCGGGCATGCTGGGAATTGTAGTTTCGTAACAGCCGAAGGCACCCTGGTTGAAAAACGCCACCCTAATCAGTTTAGCGGAGCTCTTATGATGTGTGTTTTGAGTGTTTATACACCTTATTTATTATTGTTTTGTGCTATTTTTGGTATGTTTTAAATGTATTACCCAATTTTTAATTATTACAGTGGGGATCAAAAGTTTGGGCACCCCAGATAAAAATGTGTATTAATATGCATAAAGAAGCCAAGGAAAGATGGAAAAATCTCCAAAAGGCATCAAATTACAGATTAGACATTCTTATAATATGTCAACAAAAGTTAGATTTTATTTCCATCATTTACACTTTCAAAATAACAGAAAACAAAAAAAATGGCATCTGCAAAAGTTTGGGCACCCTGCAGAATTTATAGCATGCACTGCCCCCTTTGCAAAGCTGAGACCTGCCAGTGTCATGGATTGTTCTCAATCATCATCTGGGAAGACCAGGTGATGTCAATCTCAAAGGTTTTAAATGCCCAGACTCATCTGACCTTGCCCCAACAATCAGCACCATGGGTTCTTCTAAGTAGTTGTTGTCTGAAACTGAAAATAGTTGATGCTCACAAAGCTGGAGAAGGCTATAAGAAGATAGCAAAACGTTTTCAGATGTCAATATCCTCTGTTCGGAATGTAATTAAGAAATGGCAGTCATCAGGAACAGTGGAAGTTAAAACAAGATCTGGAAGACCAAGAAAAATATCAGACAGAACAGCTCGCAGGATTGTGAGAAAAACAATTCAAAACCCACGTTTGACTGCACAATCCCTCCAGAAAGATCTGGCAGACACTGGAGTTGTGGTCCACTATTCCACTATAAAGAGATACTTGTACAAATATTGTCTTCATGGAAGAGTCATCAGAAGAAAACCTCTTCTACGTCCTTCACGTTTGAACTTTGCAAATGAACATATAGACAAGCTTGATGCATTTTGGAAACAAGTTCTGTGGACCGATGAGGTTAAAATTGAACTTTTTGGCCGGAATGAGCAAAGGTACGTTTGGAGAAGAAGAGAAACAGAAGTTAATGAAAAGAACCTCTGTCCAACTGTTAAGCATGGGTGTCACGATCACACCCTATCGGTCCAGCCAAGACATTAGAGAGAGTGTGATGGTGTAAGGGTTAAAGCCGCCAGACCTCTGGGTATCCACTACTAGTCCCAGCAAGTCACCAAATAAACCCTTAGATAAACGTGTTTCCACCAGAGCTGCCTTCAGAAAGGTGAGCTCATATATTTAGAGATCAAAGACCAGAGCTGATTAATTAAACATTTAATCTGATAAAAGGTATCACAGTGCTGACTATATAAAAATACAGGAACAAATGACATACAGGTACAAAAATATATGAAAGAGTTTAGCAAGGCAAGTTCAGAAAACAAAAGAAGTTCTTACAGCATGATGATATAGCAGTCCATGAGAGTGAGTTCCAGCTGTTCTTAGGATGGTCTTGTCAGCTTGTTGCACAGCATTGAACACCCTGAGTCTAGCATTGTTAAATATTATATATCTGCCTTTTTGGAAGGGAGACTCCATTCCCCCCTCCCCTCTGATCCCACCAGGGGGTCTTCTCTCTTCCTGGCCCCTTATCTGTTTGATTATATGATGGGACCAGAGTGCATGACTTCAAAAAAGCCTTTAACTTCAAAGGAGATGTAAACAAACAGCCAGACCCCCAATAAAATGCAATACACAAACCCACAGTCTGAATGACCTCTCACCCCTGGCTTGGATAATACATCACACAGTTATAATTATAATATACATATAGGATTTTAATAATCAGGCCTTGGGCCTGACAATGGGGGTGGATCAATCATGCTTTGAGTTGTATTGCAGCCAGTGGCACAGGGAACATCTCACGAGTAGAAGGAGAAATGGATTCAATAACATTTCAGCACATTTTGGATGCTAACTTGATGCCATCTGTGAAAAAGCTGAAGTTAAAGAGAGGATGGCTTCTACAAATGGATAATGATCCTAAACACACCTCGAAATCCACAGGGGATTACACCAAGAGGCGTAAACTGATGGTTTTGCCATGGCCTTCACAATCTCCTGACCTCAACATAATTGAAAATCTATGGATAGACCTTAAAAGAGCAGTGCGTGACAGACAGCCCAGAAATCGCAAAGAACTGGAAGACTTTTGTAAGGAAGAATGGGCAAAGATACCTCAAACAAGAATTGAAAGACTCTTGGCTGGTTACAAAAAGTGTTTACAAGCTGTGATACTTGCCAAAGGGGGCAGTACAAGATATAAATTCTGCAGGGGGCCCAAACTTTTGCAGACGCCATTTTTTTGTTTTCTGTTATTTTGAAAGTGTAAATGATGGAAATAAAATCTAACTTTTGTTAACATATTATAAGAATGTCTAATCTGTAATTTGATGCCTATTGGAGGTTTTTCCGTCTTTCCTTGGCTTCTTTATGCACATTAATACAAATTTTTACCTGGGGTGCCCAAACTTTTGATCCCCCCTGTATTGACACTATTTTTGGTGTGTTTTGATTTTTTTTTCCATCATATTTTTAAAAATTATTTTTGCAACTATTTTTTCAGCGTCTTTTGAGTCTTTTTCCACCATATTTTAAATTATATTTGTCGTGTTTTGAGTCTTTTTCCACCATATTTTAAATTATATTTGTCGTGTTTTGAGTCTTTTTCCACCATATTTTTTTCAGTATTATTTTTGTGCCTTTTTTTTTTTTATGGTGTGTTTTGTGTGATATTTTGCAATGCTGACAATGTGTGCAGTGGCACAACAGCGCCTGAAGGAGGAGCTGTCTATCACACTGCAGTCCCTCCCTCACTCAGCTGCTCGCCTTGTAAACTTTAGGGACAACACAATGGGGTGCACTGTATAATAAGTATAGATTTCCCTCCTGATATTACTGTATGCACTATAGCAGTATGTTTCCTGTATGTTGTATTACGGTTATCCCTGCTGATGACATTTTGCTTGCCTATTATAGATGTTTGGTTGCGTTCGGTGTAGCAGCTGCTGCCGGTGATTTATTATAAATAATGGTGAGGTCTGCGGAGACCTGAGCTCAGCACATTCGGCATAGTAACACTGCGATCATTATATTGGGGGGGGGGGGGGGGGGGTTGTGTACCAGCTGTTTCCTAATCTGACTCATCAGCAGATACGCAGATACGTCCCCGCCTTCTATATAGCGTAAAAAAAAACACGTAGGAAAAGCGGCTCAGAGACATAAGCAGATCTCAAAGTTTCTTCTTGGCTTTAAGTTGCCATATGGTGTGAAGATGCCTGTAACGCTATTAGAGGAATAATCTGCAGGTGCCGGTGACACAGAAGGTGATACAGATAGATGGCGGTCCTTACATGGGGACCTTAAAGGGGTACACCAGAGGAAAAATACGTTTTCAAAACATCTGGTGCCAGAAAGTTATACAGATCTGTAAATACCTTCTATTAAAATATTAATCCTTCCAGTACTTATCAGCTGCTGTATGCTTCAGAGGAAGTTGTTTAGTTCTTTACAGTCTGACCACAGTGCTCTCTACTGACACCTCTATCCATGTCAGAAACTGGCCCTTTGCGATGGGGATTTGCTTGTGCTCAGGACAGTTCCCGAAGAGTATACAGAAGGGGGTGAATGTAGCTGCAGTAATGTACTGAATAGTAAACAGAAAACAGAGGGGATGTAGCTGCAGTAATGTACTGAATAGTAAACAGAAAACAGGGGTGAATGTAGCTGCAGTAATGTACTGAATAGTAGACAGAAGACAGGGGGGATGTAGCTGCAGTAATGTACTGGATAGTAGACAGAAGACAGGGGGATGTAGCTGCAGTAATGTACTGAATAGTAAACAGAAAACAGGGGGGATGTAGCTGCAGTAATGTACTGGATAGTAGACAGAAGACATGGGATGTAGCTGCAGTAATGTACTGAATAGCAGACAGAAGACAGGTTGATGTAGCTGCAGTAATGTACTGAATAGTAAACAGAAAACAGGGGGGATGTAGCTGCAGTAATGTACTGAATAGTAGACAGAAGACAGGGGGGGGGATGTAGCTGCAGTAATGTACTGAATAGTAGACAGAAGACAGGGGGGGTGTAGCTGCAGTAATGTACTGAATACTAGACAGAAGACAGGGGGATGTAGCTGCAGTAATGTACTGAATACTAGACAGAAGACAGGGGGATATAGCTGCAGTAATGTACTGAATAGTAGACTGAAGACGGGGGATGTAGCTGCAGTAATGTACTAAATAGTAGACAGAAGACTGGGGGGGTGTAGCTGCAGTAATGTACTGAATACTAGACAGAAGACAGGGGGATGTAGCTGCAGTAATGTACTGAACACTAGACATAAGACAGGGAGGATGTAGCTGCAGTAATGTACTGAATAGTAGACAGAAGACAGGGGGATGTAGCTGCAGTAATGTACTGAATAGTAGACAGAAGACAGGGGGATGTAGCTGCAGTAATGTACTGAATAGTAGACTGAAGAGAGGGGGGATGTAGCTGCAGTAATGTACTGAATAGTAGACTGAAGACGGGGGATGTAGCTGCAGTATTGTACTGAATAGTAGACTGAAGACAGGGGGATGTAGATGCAGTAATGTACTGAATAGTAGACAGAAGACAGGGGGGATGTAGCTGCAGTAATGTACTGAATAGTAGACTGAAGACAGGGGGATGTAGCTGCAGTAATGTACTGAATAGTAGACTGAAGAGAGGGGGGATGTAGCTGCAGTAATGTACTGAATAGTAGACTGAAGACGGGGGATGTAGCTGCAGTAATGTACTGAATAGTATACAGAAGACAGGGGGGATGTAGCTGCAGTAATGTACTGAATAGTAGACTGAAGACAGGGGGATGTAGCTGCAGTAATGTACTGAATAGTAGACTGAAGACAGGGGGATGTAGCTGCAGTAATGTACTGAATAGTAGACTGAAGAGAGGGGGGATGTAGCTGCAGTAATGTACTGAATAGTAGACTGAAGACGGGGGATGTAGCTGCAGTAATGTACTGAATAGTATACAGAAGACAGGGGGGATGTAGCTGCAGTAATGTACTGAATAGTATACAGAAGACAGGGAGGATGTAGCTGCAGTAATGTACTGAATAGTAGACAGAAGACAGGGGGATGTAGCTGCAGTAATGTACTGAATAGTAGACTGAAGACGGGGGATGTAGCTGCAGTAATGTACTGAATAGTAGACTGAAGACAGGGGGATGTAGATGCAGTAATGTACTGAATAGTATACAGAAGACAGGGGGATGTAGCTGCAGTAATGTACTGAATAGTAGACTGAAGACGGGGGATGTAGCTGCAGTATTGTACTGAATAGTAGACTGAAGACAGGGGGATGTAGATGCAGTAATGTACTGAATAGTAGACTGAAGACGGGGGATGTAGCTGCAGTAATGTACTGAATAGTATACAGAAGTCAGGGGGATGTATCTGCAGTAATGTACTGAATAGTAGACTGAAGACAGGGGGATGTAGATGCAGTAATGTACTGAATAGTAGACAGAAGACAGGGAGGATGTAGCTGCAGTAATGTACTGAATAGTAGACAGAAGACAGGGGGATGTAGCTGCAGTAATGTACTGAATAGTAGACTGAAGACGGGGGGATGTAGATGCAGTAATGTACTGAATAGTAGACTGAAGAGAAGGGGGATGTAGCTGCAGTATTGTACTGAATAGTAGACTGAAGACAGGGGGATGTAGATGCAGTAATGTACTGAATAGTAGACAGAAGACAGGGGGGATGTAGCTGCAGTAATGTACTGAATAGTAGACTGAAGACAGGGGGATGTAGCTGCAGTAATGTACTGAATAGTAGACTGAAGAGGGGGAGGATGTAGCTGCAGTAATGTACTGAATAGTATACAGAAGACAGGGAGGATGTAGCTGCAGTAATGTACTGAATAGTAGACAGAAGACAGGGGGATGTAGATGCAGTAATGTACTGAATAGTACACAGAGGACAGGTGGATGTAGCTGCAGTAATGTACTGAATAGTAGACAGAAGACAGGGGGGATGTAGCTGCAGTAATGTACTGAATAGTATACAGAAGACAGGGAGGATGTAGCTGCAGTAATGTACTGAATAGTAGACAGAAGACAGGGGGATGTAGCTGCAGTAATGTACTGAATAGTAGACTGAAGACGGGGGATGTAGCTGCAGTAATGTACTGAATAGTAGACTGAAGACAGGGGGATGTAGATGCAGTAATGTACTGAATAGTAGACTGAAGAGAGGGGGGATGTAGCTGCAGTAATGTACTGAATAGTAGACAGAAGACAGGGGGATGTAGCTGCAGTAATGTACTGAATAGTAGACTGAAGACGGGGGATGTAGCTGCAGTATTGTACTGAATAGTAGACTGAAGACAGGGGATGTAGATGCAGTAATGTACTGAATAGTAGACTGAAGACGGGGGATGTAGCTGCAGTAATGTACTGAATAGTAGACTGAAGACAGGGGGATGTAGATGCAGTAATGTACTGAATAGTAGACAGAAGACAGGGAGGATGTAGCTGCAGTAATGTACTGAATAGTAGACTGAAGACAGGGGGGTGTAGCTGCAGTAATGTACTGAATAGTAGACTGAAGTCAGGGGGATGTAGCTGCAGTAATGTACTGAATAGTAGACTGAAGACGGGGGGATGTAGATGCAGTAATGTACTGAATAGTAGACTGAAGAGAGGGGGGATGTAGCTGCAGTATTGTACTGAATAGTAGACTGAAGACAGGGGGATGTAGATGCAGTAATGTACTGAATAGTAGACAGAAGACAGGGGGGATGTAGCTGCAGTAATGTACTGAATAGTAGACTGAAGACAGGGGGATGTAGCTGCAGTAATGTACTGAATAGTAGACTGAAGAGGGGGGGATGTAGCTGCAGTAATGTACTGAATAGTATACAGAAGACAGGGAGGATATAGCTGCAGTAATGTACTGAATAGTTGACAGAAGACAGGGGGATGTAGATGCAGTAATGTACTGAATAGTAGACAGAAGACAGGGGGATGTAGCTGCAGTAATGTACTGAATAGTAGACTGAAGACGGGGGATGTAGCTGCAGTATTGTACTGAATAGTAGACTGAAGACAGGGGATGTAGATGCAGTAATGTACTGAATAGTAGACTGAAGACGGGGGATGTAGCTGCAGTAATGTACTGAATAGTAGACTGAAGACAGGGGGATGTAGATTGTACTGAATAGTAGACTGAAGACAGGGGATGTAGATGCAGTAATGTACTGAATAGTAGACTGAAGACAGGGGATGTAGCTGCAGTAATGTACTGAATAGTAGACAGAAGACAGGGGGATGTAGCTGCAGTAATGTACTGAATAGTAGACAGAAGACAGGGAGGATGTAGCTGCAGTAATGTACTGAATAGTAGACAGAAGACAGGGGGATGTAGCTGCAGTAATGTACTGAATAGTAGACAGAAGACAGGGGGATGTAGCTGCAGTAATGTACTGAATAGTAGACAGAAGACAGGGGGATGTAGCTGCAGTAATGTACTGAATAGTAGACTGAAGACAGGGAGGATGTAGCTGCAGTAATGTACTGAATAGTAGACTGAAGACAGGGGGATGTAGCTGCAGTAATGTACTGAATAGTAGACAGAAGACATGGAGGATGTAGCTGCAGTAATGTACTGAATAGTAGACAGAAGACAGGGGGATGTAGCTGCAGTAATGTACTGAATAGTAGACTGAAGACAGGGGGATGTAGCTGCAGTAATGTACTGAATAGTAGACTGAAGACAGGGGGATGTAGCTGCAGTAATGTACTGAATAGTAGACAGAAGACAGGGAGGATGTAGCTGCAGTAATGTACTGAATAGTAGACAGAAGACAGGGGGATGTAGCTGCAGTAATGTACTGAATAGTAGACAGAAGACAGGGGGATGTAGCTGCAGTAATGTACTGAATAGTAGACTGAAGACAGGGGGATGTAGCTGCAGTATTGCAGTTTTGCTGTGTTCCCATAGCACGCTATAGCTCAATAAAAATGTATGCATGATAGTCAGGTGTTATAAACAGACATAGCAGAGGAAAGGAAAAGGACCCCAAACCTGCAGATTTCCCAGATTTCTCGCACCACTACATGAATCCATATGTAGAGCAGGCTGTGGTGGGTTTAATAGTTTGTTGACCCCCTGAACACCGGATCATTGGTTTCTGCAGACGTTGAAGCATTTTCCCTGGATTTCTATCTGTTCTTTCAAACAACTTTCCTGTGTTCATCCCAAGATGCCAGACGGCCGGGAACCTGAATTTTACATAAAGATTATAATGCGAAACCCCAGACGTTTGCATCCTGTTACTAAAGCGACAGACAACTGGCACACACCGACCACGGGCAGAGCTGCCAGCCCCGGCGTGATAGGTGCCGCGTGTTATCTCAGCCCATAGACTGGACGGGGAACAAGGACAACTGCAGGGAATATAAGACAACTGCTCAACCAGAAATCCCATAACATAATGGCCCAGATGGTGCAAATTACAGTGACCCCTCGACCTACCATGGCCCCGACATACAATCATTTCAACATACGATGGCCTCTCATAGGCCATCGCATGTTTAAGGCAGCATCAACATACGATGCTTTTGTATGTTGGGCCATCACATAAACGGCTATCCGGCAGCGCAGACTGCATCAGCTACCACCGGATAGCCGTTTACGGTGCCCCGTGTGGTCCGGTGACGATCACTTACCTGTCCTCGGGGCTCCGGCGCATCCTCTTCGGGATCCCCTGCATCGTCGGCGCTCTCCATCGTCGTCATCACGCCGTCCCGTCATCCAATAGGAGCGGCGTGCGTAGCGTCGTGATGGCGGCGACGGAGAGCGAGGATGCCGGGGAAGCAGAGGCCTTGCCAGAGCGTCGGGGACACCCCGGGGAAGCGGCGACAGCGATGGAGGGCGACATCCAGGGCAGCGGTGACGAGCGGTGACGGTCCGGAGCGGCGGGGACAGGTGAGTACAACTTCCTCTAACAGTGGTCTACAACCTGCGGACCTCCAGATGTTGCAAAACTACAACACCCAGCATGCCCGGACAGCCGTGCTGGGTGTTGTAGTTTTGCAACATCTGGAGGTCCGCAGGTTGTAGACCACTGTCTTATACTTTACATTGCACGGATCCCTCAACATACGATGGTTTCAACAAACGATGGTCCATTTGGAACGGATTACCATCGTATGTTGAGGGACCACTGTAGTCTTATATGTCTTCTGCCACATTTAGGGTCTATTCACACTGCAGATTTTCCACTTGCAGAATTCCACCTCAAATTGAAACCCATAGACTTCTATGGGATTCCACACTCCCATAGACTTCTATGGGATTCCGCACTCTCACAGCATTCTCTGTGTTTCCTAATACCTTTTTTTTTACTTTCTACTCAGTCTGGGCATGCTGGAAGCTGTAGTCAAGCAATAGCTGGAGGCTGTAGTGAAGCAACAGCTGGAGGTACACTGTTTGGGAAACACTCCTTTTTAGATTTCTGACTTTTGCAGTATGGTGCGGATTATAGAGTAGACCCTGTGCAGTTGTTTCCAGTATTCTGTTTGTTTCCAGTATGCTTGTGCCTTATTTAGTTTCTAGTCAGACAAGGCATACTAGGAGTTGTAGTTGTGCAAAAGCTGGAGGTACACTTGTTGGAAAACATTGCTTTATAGATTTCTAACTTTTGCAGTATGGTGCGGATTATAGCATATGTTCTGTACAGTTTCTGCCAGCATTCTCTGTGTTTCCTAATGCCTTGTTTAGTTTCTACTCAGTCCGGGCATGCTGGGAGCTGTAGCCGTGCAACAACTGGAGGCGCATTGGTTGGGAAACACAGATTTATAGATTTCTGGCTTTTGCGGTATTTTGCGGATTATAGCGTATGTTCTGTGCAGTTTCTGCCAGCATTCTCTGTGTTTCCTAATGCCTTGTTTACTTTCTACTCAGTCTGGGCATGCCGGGAGCTGTAGTCGTGCAACAGCTGGAGGCACACTGTTTGGGAAACACTGATATAGATTTCTGACTTTTGCAGCATGGTGCAGTTTATAGTGTACACTCTGTGCAGTTGTTTCCAGTATTCTTTGTGTGTTTCCTAGTGTTTAGTTTCTAGTCAGTCCGGGAATGCTAGGAGTTGTAGTTGTGCAACAGCTGGAAGTACACTTGTTTGAAAACACTGCTTTACAGATTTCTGACTTTTGCAGCATGGTGCGGATTATAGTGTAGACTCTGTGCAGTTGTTTCCAGTATTCTGTGTGTTTCCTAGTGGCGCATTTAGTTTCTAGTCAGTCTGGGCATGCTGGGAGCTGTAGTCATGCAACAGCTGGAGGCACACTGGTTGGGAAACACTGCTTTTTAGATTTCTGACTTTTGCAGCATGGTTCAGATTATAGTTTACACTCTGTGCAGTTGTTTCCAGTATTCTGTGTGTTTCCTAGTGGCGCATTTAGTTTCTAGTCAGTCTGGGCATGCTGGGAGATGTAGTCTTGCAACTGCTGGAGGCACACTGATTGGTCAAGGGCTACAGATATCATCAGACAGAAGCCTCTTTCTTTCATAAATTATATTGCAACGTTTTCTACATTCACTTGTACTATTGATCCATGTAAAGTCTGTTGGCCATTTTAAGAAGTTACAATATATATATATATATATATATATATATATATATATATATATATATATATATATATATAAAATCACTACTTCCTGATGGGAAAACTTCTCCAAAGTTTACTTTAGCCTCCTCGCTTGACATACAGTGATGTATCAGGGTCAACTCAGGACTGCCCTCACTTATCATGGCGGCAGCTGCTGGCAGGCACTGATGACGTCAGCAGAGCGCCACCGGCTGGAGGAGAGCGCAGGAGAGGCGTGTGAGGGCGCAGTGCTGGCTGCGGAGCCGGGAGAGGTGAGTGCACGAGGCTGCTGCTGCTGTCTAGAGGTCACGTGTCCTGTGCTGATACATTGTATCCGGAGCATGGACCGCGCCGCTCTGACTGATACATTGTATAAAATGTGACCGACCCTCCCCAGCTTACTGCATGGACCAGTGTTTCCCAACCAGGGTGCCTCCAGCTGCTGCAAAACTACAACTCCCAGCATGCCCGGACAGCCGAAGGCTGTCCGGGCATGCTGAGAGTTGTAGTTTCGGAACAGCAGGAGGCACCCTGGTTGGGAAACACTGCCCTAATCAGTTTAGCGGAGCTCTTCGTATGTGTGTTTTCAGTGTTTTTACACCTTATTTATGGTTGTTTTGCGTTATTTTTGGTATTTTGCTTTGTTTTGAATGTGTTACCCATTTTTATTATTATTGATGCTATTTTTGGTGTTTTTCCATCATAAATATTATTAAATTATTTTTTGCTACTATTTTTTCACCATGTTTTAAATTATATTAGTTGCTATATTTGGTGTGTTTTGAGTGTTTTTTTCACCATATTTTTTTCAGTATTTTTGTGCTATTATGACATGGACTGTGCCGGTATCTGATACATTTGTATATAATGTGACTGATCCCCCATGTACTGTACGTGTGGTGTGTGTGTAGTGTATCCCCCGCCGTGTACTGTACATGGGGTGTGTGTGTAGTGTATCCCCCGCCGTGTACTGTACGTGTGGTGTGTGTGTGTAGTGTATCCCCTGCTGTGTACTGTACGTGTGGTGTGTGTGTAGTGTATCCCCTGCCATGTACTGTACGTGTGGTGTGTGTAGTGTATCCCCTGCTGTGTACTGTACGTGTGGTGTGTGTAGTGTATCCCCTGCTGTGTACTGTACGTGTGGTGTGTGTGTGTGTATGTAGTGTATCCCCTGCTGTGTACTGTACGTGTGGTGTGTGTGTGTATGTAGTGTATCCCCTGCCGTGTACTGTACGTGTGGTGTGTGTGTGTAGTGTATCCCCTGCCATGTACTGTACGTGTGGTGTGTGTGTGTAGTGTATCCCCTGCCATGTACTGTACGTGTGGTGTGTGTGTGTAGTGTATCCCCTGCCATGTACTGTACGTGTGGTGTGTGTGTGTGTAGTGTATCCCCTGCCATGTACTGTACGTGTGGTGTGTGTAGTGTATCCCCTGCCATGTACTGTACGTGTGGTGTGTGTAGTGTATCCCCTGCCATGTACTGTGCGTGTGGTGTGTGTAGTGTATCCCCCTGCTGTGTACTGTACATGTGGTGTGTGTGTAGTGTATCCCCTGCTGTGTACTGTACATGTGGTGTGTGTGTAGTGTATCCCCCTGCCGTGTACTGTACGTGGGGTGTGTGTGTAGTGTATCCCCTGCCGTGTACTGTACGTGGGGTGTGTGTGTAGTGTATCCCCCGCCGTGTACTGTACGTGGGGTGTGTGTAGTGTATCCCCCCGCCGTGTACTGTACGTGGGGTGTGTAGTGTATCCCCTGCCGTGTACTGTATGTGTGGTGTGTGTGTACTGTATGTGTGGTGTGTGTGTGTGTGTGTGTAGTGTATCCCCCGCCGTGTACTGTACATGGGGTGTGTGTGTAGTGTATCCCCCGCCGTGTACTGTACATGGGGTGTATGTGTAATGTATCCCCCGCCGTGTACTGTACATGGGGTGTGTGTAGTGTTTCCCCCGCCGTGTACTGTATATGGGGTGTGTGTAGTGTATCCCCCGCCGTGTACTGTACATGGGGTGTGTGTGTAGTGTATCCCCCGCCGTGTACTGTACATGGGGTGTGTGTGTAGTGTATCCCCTGCCATGTACTGTACGTGTGGTGTGTGTAGTGTATCCCCCGCTGTGTACTGTACATGGGGTGTGTGTAGTGTATCCCCCGCCGTGTACTGTACATGGGGTGTGTGTAGTGTATCCCCCGCCGTGTACTGTACGTGTGGTGTGTGTAGTGTATCCCCTGCCGTGTACTGTGCGTGTGGTGTGTAGTGTATCCCCTGCTGTATACTGTACGTGTGGTGTGTGTGTGTGTAGTGTATCCCCTGCCGTGTACTGTACATGGGGTGTGTGTAGTGTATCCCCTGCCGTGTACTGTACGTGTGGTGTATGTGTAGTGTATCCCCCGCCGTGTACTGTACGTGTGGTGTGTTTGTAGTGTATCCCCTACCGTGTGGTGTGTGTGTAGTGTATCCCCCGCCGTGTACTGTACGTGTGGTGTGTGTAGTGTATTCCCAGCCGTGTACTGTACATGGGGTGTGTGTAGTGTATCCACCGCCGTGTACTGTACGTGTGGTGTGTGTGTGTGTGTGTAGTGTATCCCCCGCCGTGTACTGTACATGGGTGTGTAGTGTATCCCCCGCCGTGTACTGTACATGGGTGTGTAGTGTATCCCCTGCCGTGTACTGTACGTGGGGTGTGTGTAGTGTATCCCCTGCTGTGTACTGCACATGTTGTATTTTGTATTCTCTGCAATAGAATCTGGCTGATCCTTGGTACATGGCCTGTGCTGCTCTCATCATCTGTTATATATAAACTATACATGTACCAACCCTCTACTCCTGAATATGATATACATTGTATCATCTGATATATATATATATATAAATATATATATATATATATATATGTGTGTGTGTGTGTCATGGCTATAAATGTTGGCACCCCTGAGTTTTTTCTAAAAAAATTATTTCTCACAGGAAAGGATTGCAGTAACACATGTTTTGCTATACACATGTTTATTCTCTTTGTGTGTATTGGAACTAAACCAAAAAGGAGGAAAAAAAGCAAATTGGACATAATGTCACCAAACTCCAAAAATGGGCTGGACAAAATTATTGGCTTCCTTTCAAGATTGTGGCAAAATAAGATTGTTTCAAGCATGTGATGCTCCTTTATACTCACCTGGGGGCAAGTAACAGATGTGGGCAACATAAAAATCACACCTGAAAGCAGATAAAAAGGAGAGAAGTTCACTTAGTCTTTGCATTGTGTGTCTGTGTGTGCAACACTAAGCATGGACAACAGAAAGAGGAGAAGAGAACCGTATGGGAAAAAAACTGATGGAACAGTATGGGAAAAAGTAAACCGTATGCGTTTTTAAACTGTATACTGTTTTAAAAAGTGCATACAGTTCCGTCCGTTTTTATGAAAAAAAATAAATAAATACATTTTTTAAAATTCGGTCCATTTTTAATGGGAGGGGTCTTGGGTGGGGACTTTAGGATGCAAATGCGCATGTGCAAAGAAAAATCGCATACGGTTTTGCCGTATGGCACCGGATATATGTGCGTTTCCCATTGACATCCATACTAAAAAAAAAAACGTATGCGGTTGCAGTACGGTTTTTAAACCGGAGTCAAAACCGTGGTTGAACACGGTTTGGAGTACTGTTAAAAACCATATTGCAAGCAAACCGTATGCATCAGGGTGCATACGGTCTGCAATGCTTTGCCTATGTATACCGTTTTCAATACCGTTCCATACGTTTTCACTAATGAAATCGTATGCGGGAACCGTAGTTGAAAAACGTAATGTGAACCCAGCCTTACAAGTCCATCTCCAGAGATCTAGATTTCCCTTTGTCCACAGTGCGTAACATTATCAAGAAGTTTACAACCCCATGGCACTGTAGCTAATCTCCCTGGGCGTGGATGGAAGAGAAAAATTAATGGAAGGTGTCAACGCAGGATAGTCCAGATGGTGGATAATCAGCCCCAAACAAGTTCCAAAGATATTCAAGCTGTCCTGCAGGCTCAGGGAGCATCAGTGTCAGCGCGAACTATCCGTCGACATTTAAATGAAATGAAACGCTATGGAGGAGACCCAGGAGGACCCCGCTATGGAGGAGACCCAGGAGGACCCCGCTATGGAGGAGACCCAGGAGGACCCCGCTATGGAGGAGACCCAGGAGGACCCCGCTATGGAGGAGACCCAGGAGGACCCTGCTATGGAGGAGACCCAGGAGGACCCCGCTATGGAGGAGACCCAGGAGGACCCCGCTATGGAGGAGACCCAGAAGGACCCCGCTATGGAGGAGACCCAGGAGGACCCCGCTATGGAGGAGACCCAGGAGGACCCCGCTATGGAGGAGACCCAGGAGGACCCCGCTATGGAGGAGACCCAGGAGGACCCCACTGCTGACACCGAGACATGAAAAAAACAAGACTACATTTTGCCAAAATGAACTTGAGTAACCAAAATCCTTCTGGGAAAACGTCTTGTGGACAGATGAGACCAAGATAGAGCTTTTTGGTAAAGCCCATCATTCTACTGTTTACCGAAAACAGAATGAGGCCTACAAAGAAAAGAACACAGTACCTACAGTGACATATGGTGGAGGTCAGTGATGTTTTGGGTTGTTTTGCTGCCTCTGGCACTGGGGGCCTTGAATGTGTACAAGACATCATGAAATCTGAGGATTACCAAT